>NW_021681348.1:40542-60762 GCF_001412515.2 Diachasma alloeum
TCAAAGCCAGGACATCACAGAGTGTTGAGGTCACGACTCCCAAAAGGCAAGCGTCAGAGCACTACAAACTTACGAATAAAAAACTTCCTATCACCTAGATTTCTTATTTTCACATTTAACAATGGAATTAAAATGTAATTTTACTTTCGATCGACACTTCTGATCAGGCGATATAAAATTTTCGTACAATTTTTTACAGCAGAATTTCTTCAACAAACATTAGCAATATGTCGAAAAATAATCGACTACATCGATATAATTATAATTGTGCGATTTATGTCTACTTTCTTTTTATAACTACGCCGATGTAGCCATATCAATTACTAATACGGCATATTTAGGAATTGTGATAGTAAAACAACAAACTATTATATTGATTCTTGAAGCCAGTGATATACCGCAGCCACGAATAAATATCATGCTGAACATTTGAATACAAAATAGTTAGGCAGCGGAATTAATTAATGCCTCCAATCAAGAATTACTTCAATGTACTCTTGAAGATATGACTACTCTTGATGAACTAATATCTTCTTACTTGTATTTACGGTAAAAAATTGATAACTCTAAGGTCATTAACTGTAGTCTGAGTATACTGGCGGAATTACAACAGTATTTGACGGTTTTATGTGATTAAAAATGATAACGGATATAGATTCTAGCCAAGAAAATGATCCTAAGAATAATATATCTACCAATGATTTTTTTTGATGAAAATTCCTTTAGTCTTCAGCCCTTGGATTACGTTAACGGGAATTAGAACTTGTAAGAACCTTTGCATTGATCTCCTTGTAGAAATGGAACTAGCAGAATCCATGAAATTGTATTATTGTGCATGACGCTAAAAAATCAATAATGGTAGGTATATAACTCCCGTATAATTATACTATCGTACAACATGTATTCAACTATTCCAACCCAAGACCCTATTCTTTATTGTAATTTTTAGTTTGAGATTATTCGAATCAGGCGCCTAAAAATACTGCCGATTTTCGATTTAGCCGAATGATATAGCGAGCTCTGCTTTATCGACCTCAGAAGATAAGGCAGGGAACAACATATCGATAAAACATACAAAACAACCGCTATATAGGGGAGCGGAAGACAAAATGGGGTATAAAACCGTAGCGGCTAATTAATTGTGTTTTTTGGTAAAAATTACTTATAGTGGAGGTAAAATATGGCTTCAGCATGAGTTGAAATCACGCCAATTCAAAAAAAATAATTGAAGGACAAAATGGAATGCCCCAATTGAAATACCGCAAAATTGGGTTGATTGACTTTGATTACAAATAATATGAAAATAATTAAAATGTATACTTATATGTTACATATTTTTTCGATACATAATCGAAGTCGTCTCAGGGTGTTTTGACCAAATTCGCGGAATTTCAACATGAAAAAATTGAAAATAAAATAGGTCCAGGACGAAACCTAACTTGTTTGACAGTTCAAAATACTTGTTTTGATGACAAGAATTAATGAAAAAAATACGAAAAAAATAAAACATGACATAATTTTGCAAAATCAAGTTTTTCAACTTTTTGTTTGAATTCGTTATTATGAGCACCTAGAGATTGAGAAAAAAAATCCTCAAAATATTCTTATAGATAGCAGAAAATGGAAAATTTTGATGGGTTATAAATGAAAATCCAATGAATAGAACTGAACTTATTGAAAAATGAAGAAAAAATCATATCTCTGAAATGGATTGTCGAAAAAATCTGGAAAAAATTGAGAGATAGTTTTTAATTAACTCATCTGATAGTTATTTTATACTTTTCTCGCAAATTCATCATTATTTCAATTTTAGCGAAAATTTTGAGGTGTCCCATTTTACCCACCCTGCCCCGTTTTGCCCTACCCTCCCCTACTTAGCAGATAGAAAAATTATTTTGCGGATGAATTTTATTTATATCAATTGGGAATAATTAGGGAGAATTTAGAAGCACAAAATTATAATTTAGGAGTCCATAGTTTATTTATAATTAATTGTTGTTTAAATTCCATATAGTTAGCAGATAATATATTGAAAAAAAAATAGTGATATGAATCGATAGCAAATAATTTGGGAAGTTCAAAAATGTCAAATTCAGAATTAGGGAGTGGATAAATATCCTATTTACTAAATATGAACGAAATGTGAAGTTGTTTTATATCGAAATATCTCGAAACTGCCTGGCCGCTAATCCTTAATTCTGATTGGTCAATATGTGATACGAAGTTATTCACAAAAAAAACACGCGGCATTATCAAATTCTTCAGTGACATAATTTCAAATTCTTCAGAGGTAATTTTTTTTTCACGTCATATACATTCTTTCCTTCGCATCACTAATTCTGAATTGCATTTTCAAGCCACGAATGACCAAAATGATCGAGGTATTTTCGAAATAGCTACATCAATTATATTACTCATGATGAGATTTCATATGGACGCCGAGTGAATAATCAAATTACGATAGAAATAGTAATTGATTCAAGAATTTTTCAGTATAGTAAATGAGTAAAAACATTGAACTTATGAATATAATAATTTTCTGCAATAGAATGCAAACAGTATAACTCTATGTATGCGAGAATTTTACTCTATATTAAAAATTGTTATTATATGATCAATTCTACGATTGGATAACTCTTCATTCTATTTCTTCAGTGGATTGTTCGCTCAACCTTAACTACCGTACTAGACTACCGTATTCTAGAGAATTAAGTTTCAGTAGTTGGTGCACTCGATATTCCGCATTTGGGCGTCGTGACCTCAACCCATCAATGGTACCAACGTTCTCACTAAAATCTGCCTCGAATATTTTATTATGAGAAAAATGAAGAAAAGACGCACAATGAACTTCTTCAGATGGGCATATTTCATTCATTTTAGCATTAAAAAATGTAATAAAAATTACAATGGATGGCTTATAGCAACATTATATAGTAAAAGTATAATTCAAAATGTGCTGCGGTTTGAAATTTGTACGGAAAAAAATAAAAACCGTTTTGGGGTTCGTGGAGGGGGAAGTTGACTGGCGTATATAACAGGCAGTCACGCACCCGTTCTTGGCTACGGGACGCAACTGTGTCCCTTGATCTATCGAAAAATGTGTGGTGGAGTTTTTCTGAATATCTCCCCTGAAATACCATTTCAAAAACCATAATAACGTGAATTTTAACTACTTTTTTTTCATCCTCAAGGGTCCAACATGGGACGGTCGTGGAGGCATTCACACTCACATGACCAATACAAGAATCACTGACCCTGAAATTCTGGAATTGCGCTACCCAGTGATACTAAGAAGATTCTCCCTCCGTCCTAACAGCGGCGGTGATGGTGCTTTCAAAGGCGGTGATGGAGTCATTCGTGAAATCATGTTCAGATCACTCATGACCCTGTCAGTGTTAACAGAGCGTAGGTCACACTGTCCACCGGGAATGGAGGGCGGTCATCCAGGTGTTCGTGGCCGAAATACACTGATAAGAGCCGATAACAGACGAATAAATCTCGGCCCTAAAACCGCAGTACCAGTTTATCCAGGGGTTTGTATCAATTCATTCGTACAACATTTTTTACTGCAGTAGGTGGAGTAGGTGGGTACACGAGCCAAAAAATTTTAAAATATATCCACGGAGGATTTTACACGCTAGACAGGTAACTTTGTTCTATGCACAACTATTCTTGATATTGAAGAATTCTGTCGTTTCGTAGTCTTATGCTGAGCTCTCTCGTAAAGATTTTTATTTGTACGAATGGCGAAAGAGACGACATCACCTTTTTTTTGGCCTCACTGTACCACGGCTTCACCGCCTTTCCTGTGTTTGGTGCCAGTTGCGGCACATACGCCGTACATCTCATTTCCTTAGAGCCATAATTTCGTGCATATAACCAACCGGAAGTACATATATCTTTTGGCAATCCGGAAAGACAGGATGATCTTTGGGGTTTCAACTCGTTTCATTTTACGCCACGATAACTCGAAGTAAAAAGAAAGAGTGGGCCGAAGTAAATATAAAGATGAGAAAGAGTAAAAAAAATCGACATAGTGGATGAAAGGAAGTGAACGCACCGGGTTTTAGGAGACGTGTCGGGGGTTGTGATGGGGAAAAATGTGTCTCGATTTTATTTATCCAAGGGTTCTACTGGGTTACTCTATGAGGTGAAGTTTTATAGCAAAGGGGGTTTCCTCGTTTTCCTTTTCTCTTAAGGAAAATGAGGGGTATGTGTTTGTATGAAAATATTATGTTTCAAGACCTGAAAGTAGGAATGAACGAGGGATGTAAAATGAAAGGGGGGATTGCGGAATTCTATCCCTTGCTCTCTCGAGTTTGTGCGATACTTTTAATTTTTTTTCTCTTTCAGGATACGTTCTTGTTAGAAACTCCAGGCGGCGGAGGATACGGGACACCAGGCACGAGATCGTCAGTATTTCAGCAAGCAAACAAACTTTTTCTTGAACATGGCAGTGTATATGAGTATCGCAAAGCTCAAGAATCCATATAATTCCTCAACAATTTGTCAACAAAACAGTTATATTCTGATAATGAAAAGTTTTATTTTGTCATGAATTTTCTCGTTTGAAATAAAATCGTATATTACAACAAAATGGTTGAGCCTTGTTAATCCTGAATTCCCATAAAGTTTAATTCAAAGCTGACGCTGAACTAACCCAAAGAATGTTTTCACAGGCCCTACTGGATTACTCTACGAGGTGAACTTTTACAGCAAAGGTGGTTTCCTCATTTTCCTTAAGAGAAAAGGAAAATGAGGGGTATGTAGTTGTACGAAAATATATTTCAAGAAATGAAAGTACAAATAAACGAGGCATGCAGAATGAAAAAGGGGATTGCAGAATTCTATTCTTTCTTTTCTGGAGTTCACGTGATTCATTTAATTTTTTTTCTCTTTCGGGATACGCTCCTGTTAGAAACTCCAGGTGGCGGAGAATACGGGACACCAGGCACGAGATCATCAGTATTTCAGCAAACAAACAAACTTTTTCTTGAAGATGGCAGTGTTTATGAGTATCGCAAAGGTCAACAATCCGTATAATTTCCCAGCAATATGTCAACAAAACAGTTGTATTCTGATGATGAAAAGTATTATTTTGTCATGAATTTTCTCGTTTGAAATAAAATCGTATATTACCACAAAATGGTTGAGTCCTGTTAATCCTGAATTCCCGTAAATTTTAATTCAAAGCTGACGTAGAGCTAATCCAAAGAATTTTTTTACCGTAATTGGGCGCTCATTACTATGCTGAGCATCTCACGGTTAACATAACGACTTGAGAGCATTTTGTGATCCTGGAAAATTCATTACCCTCCAACGGTACGACATCCTTGGTGCATTTAGTCACAGCCAATTGACCTTAAGATTAAATCTAATTTACAAGGATCCTCAGTGAGTGTATTAGAATCACGGTTCAAAATGGCTGCTGTTCGATTTCCGGCGGAGGAGAGGGGGAGATGTAATTAGTATTACTATGCGATTACCTCGTCGAAATGCCAGGTTATCTGACGTTGGAGATTGGCCGAGTTCGGGTCTGAAGGGGAATTGAAATCGACAAAGTAGTGCATGGATCACTCCACAGATCATGTATCAGTCATGGAGAGTAATCTTATATCTGACATCTTCAGTGATTTTAGGGCTGAAAGGAGAAAAATATTTGTTAAAATTCAACAATGGGAACTACACTGTTTGAAGAAAATTAAATTTCATGCATAAGTAACATTGTACCGACGTCGGTGGCCGAGTGGATTAGACGCAAGTCTAGTGTGCGAAAAGTTGTGAGTTCGATTCCCCGTGGAACCGAATTTTTCAACGGAAGGCTCCGGCGAGCGGGAGGTTGCTAATAGAGGAACCGCCTGTACCGGCATGGGTTTTCTGTGGTTTCCCCATGCTACTTCTATGTTCTATAGAAGTGCGAATGCGGTACAGTGTAGAATCCACAGCCGCATGCATAGGGTTGGATAGAGTGCCGAATGGGACCCGAAAAAGGGACTCCGAGGCCGTAAAAAAAAAATAAAAAAAAAATAAGTAACATTGATTATTTATTCCATTTTACTATCCGTATTTTCACCCATTAACACAAATTTAAAAATGATAAGAAAAGTATACAGAAGGATATCGAAGTGTCCATAATGCAATGTTTACAACTTCAAAATTGTTTCGAAGTTTCCATCTTTGGTTCTCTTTAGTATTAGGGATTCGCGATTGTGAAATTTAGTGTTTTTGTCATTAATTTTCATAGTAACGTAACTGATTTTTAGGGACCCATCTCTAATCTTGCAAAATCGATCACCAAATTTGAATGAAATTTCTCGGTGGATAAGATATCCTAAACTAGGTCCGCATGGTATTAGTCACTGGTATATACCTCTTCCAACTCTTATTTCTAAGTGTCAGAAACCGGGACATCCCCGAAGTTCCTTATCTAGGTGGATTGCGGTTATTTATGTTTTTATTGCTTCTCATTTCGGTCACGTATGGAGATGAACTAAGCCTCACTTTGAGGTACGCTTTCGCCGCTCTCTTTCTTTCTCCCCTATACATATGAGATATCTTCTAACTCTATCCTGCTTGGTTTTTCCACCTACCGTAAAGATAAAAATGGAATGAAAATCGGAAACTAGGGAATATTTGGTATCACGAAATGCAATTTTTTAATATATCACAATATGAGGATTTCAACTTTATTTATGCACTGCATGATTAATTCCGCTTTTGTATTCACATCAGACGTAGCTGTGATAATTTCTACAAGACGGATTTTGCTGAATTTTCCGTCCGAGTTGATCTGGAAAGTAATTCCTTGTGGTCTATAATAGTCTCTGCGTGTCATTTTATAACAGACGATGTGAGAAGTATACTTACAATATCCAGTCCCTCATGGAGATAAGTGTTCCGCATGACTTTCTTCACTGTGAACAATTAAAAATGATAAAGAATGGGACATAAGGTAAATGTACCTATGCTCATTCAGATTTGTTGAACTATCAAATTTTAATCATTTTGATAGTCCCAAGAATTGATTACGAGTGAAATACGATTGAAGTTGCCACTTTAGTTAATAATGAATGTTATACACACCAATGATAAGTGGTTTATCGAAGAATAAGAGAAAAATCCCATTCACATCAACTGGTGCTACGACAGAGCGAATTCGTGAGCCGCAAGTTAAGAAACTCACAATTTAAAAATATTGATATCTCCGTTAAAATAGTAAAATGGGATTAAAAATCCCTTGACTGAGGTTCCGGAAATTGAAATATCAATAAAAATACATAAATTACAGCAATATTTGCATAATTCACTGAAATGTCAGCAATTAAAAAAATTGGTACAATGCAAATCACATTGATCCTATCGTTTTACGATCAACTGTCAACTGATAACGGACTGAACGACTAGGAAAGTCATTTAAAAGGTGGCATTGTCCAATTGAAACATAATTTTGTGACTCGAGATATATTTTAATTGTGTTTTAGTACAAAATGGGATACGCACGATGTAATTAGTTCCGATATAACTTTTCCATATCATTCAAATCACGGGACGAGTATACGGACATGTGTCAAACGTGCATGGGGAGACGTGAGCGAGTGTAGGGACATGCAACTTTCCACGTTTATGGGCAATTATTCATTAATAGACAGTAATTAGCCTAATGTATATAATTGAATTCTAATTCTGAAGTTTCCCATTCTGATATTCAATTTCAAACATTGCATCGTGACTCTCATTTCGGCAGAAATATTGGACTAATGATGTGTTCACTTTAGGAGGACGAGCGTGTGGTCATTCACCACAATGTTTACATATGGAATACCCGAATTATAGAGTCGAGAAAATTGTGACAAGGAGAAAAATGAGTAGCGGCGTTAATCCCTGACATGCACACTTAGTTGTAACCCTTTTTGCTTGCACACCTTCCTGTTTTTTTTCGCCTGAGAAAAATCATTTAATAGTTGCATTTTGAACTTCTACATAGAGACAGTATTCCTACCAAATTTCATATTCCTACCATTTTTTGTCTCTGAGATAACGATTACAAAACTTGGAATTTTAAAAAATTCACAACTTCTGAATGGCGTATTCGATTCAGACGAATGTAAATAGAAAATTTTTGTTTTTCTCTCAACTTGAAGATTAAAAATACTTGAGAGTCTTGAAGAAGCTCCTAGACCAATCTTTAAAAGAATTATCAAGTTTTTTTTTCATTTTAAGGACATCGGCGTGCATATATCACGTACTAAATGGAAAAAGGTCGTATGGATCATTCTGGGATTTTTAGACCATCAAAATGGAAAAAGGTCATTTAAACCTAATCTAGGAAACATGAAATCTGGACGATTTGGGCTCTTTAGAATAATTCTAACCCAGATCTTTGAGAATAATTTTTTTTGCGCATACGATCTTTTCCTACAAATGTATCTCCAGTAGTATAAAAATGAAAAAAAAAACATACTTTCACTGTTTTCCTCTCATTCTGTCAATATTCCAGTCGTACTTTTAAAGAAATAAACATCTTTCCAGAATTTACTGTCAGAAAATTATGAAAGTAAATTAACTAAATTCACGAATAGAATTAACTAACGAGATTTCATGTTCCCTAAATTAGGTTTATACGACCTTTTTCCACTTCGATGACCTAAAAATTCGAAAATAGTCAATACGACCTTTTCCATTTAGCACGCAATATGATACAAAAAATGTGCCATGATGAATGAGAAAAATAGAGCACCGGAAATTTTTTTTCTGAAATTTTTGAAATGGTGAGAATTTTACAACCTTTTGGAGTAGTTTTTGACTTGTCTCGAAAGCATTCGAGATAGGTCTTGCGTTCTTTTGAAACGTTTGGGAGAATTCTAGAATGTTCTCGACAATTTCAGAGAAAACACCTGTTTTCTAGAAAATTGACGAAATCCTGGGGTTTTCAAGAAAAGTCGAAAAATGCGCAGATTTTCTAGAAATTTCGGGAAAATTTTCAGGTTTCCTAGAAGATTCTGAGGAATTCTCGGGTTTTTCAGAAGTTTCGAAAAATGTCGAGGGTTTTGTAAAAATTTACCGATAATTGTGGGATTGTCTAAAATTGCAAAGAAATTCGCAAATTTTCGGGAGAATTCGCATTTTTTGGGAAAATTGAAGAACTTTTCCAGATAAATTACGAATTTTCTCCTAAATTCGAATAGATCTTCGGTTTTTCTAACAAATTCTTGTGCAGTAAATTTGATAAAATTGCTGGGTGTTTTATAAATCTATAAAAGAAGAGGAATGACCCGGGCAATGCTGGGCAGAACAGCTAGTAATGAAATCAGTCTCAATACTCTTCCGTGTCTGGTGTGGAGTTCTAAATTTCAGCAAGTCATTTTAGAAATTTCTTCCTTCAACATACCTGACTCACTTTTAGCCATGGCATCGTCATGTGCTTTTGCGAAGATTGCAGTCTAGTTAGAAGATCAATTAATTAATTATAGATGTCAACCAAGGCATGTAATAAATCTTACCGTTAAGCTCGTGACGATGATGATGAAGATAATCATTTTTGGAACCATTCTACGATTCACTTTGATGGGGAGTTTACCGTTGAAGGAGTGATGCAACTATGATACGGACGGGCTGCCAGATGTCTCTTTATATTATTGGCCGAATATTATTGAGTAGTAAGGCGAAGTAGAATGAAAATACGTACTGCATGTAATATTACTAGTGCTGACACCAATAATTGAATCTTTGATAGAAGTCAAATTACGATTACATGTGAGTATACTCACATGTCACCGTGCAATCTTGGGTTTCACCCAAACGTTTTAAATTTGAATCACCTATCAACGGGATTTTGACGATGACCCTCGCCTGCGAGATTCCCCGGCCAGCTGAGCGTCAATGATCGACAGCAATTGAAATAAACAAGTTGTGCGCTTGACACGCTTAATCAAACAGACAAAAATCCCCAGCATCGACTTTTTTGGCCTGTTGATTTGGCGTAGATCTGCTTATACAAGATTATGCAACATTACCGCATAATTTCGTTCAGATTTTCATATTTCTATAGGCATTCTTGAGCGTAAATTATCTAACTTTTTACCGGTGTATTTTTATTTGTTTCTCGTAATAAAATCCAAGATATAGGAAGTACTTATAAAAATCAAGCCCAAGAATTCTTATAACAAAATTTCAATAGCATAAATTGTATAGAAAAATTAACATTCATCGACATTTATGGATAAACAAACATCTATATTCAATTCTTATAGAGATCCCATGGATATTCAATAGGTCAATAGAAGTTCTTAGACAGAATGCTAGGTTTTTCTATTGAATGTTTTTATACGTGTCATATTGGAATCTGCATCAACTGGATGGAATACAACACATTCGGATCGGGGAATTAGTTAGAATGCTCATGGGCTGCAAGTACATTTACCTGTTCTCCTTCTAGGGGCCAAAGGGCGTGTGAAACGTCATTAGACGGGCGAAATGATTGACTTTTCTAGAATAACGAGTTTTTGTCAATGTAATTCACGACAAATGAGGATTAAAAATAAATTCCGATGGTTGATTGATTAATTGATTAATCAATAAAATAAAAAAATAACCATCATTGATTAATTAGTATTATTACTATTGATTGATTAATTGATTCCGATGATTGATTGATTTTATTCCGTAATTATATGCGCGTGAGATTTTCTCTCACCCAACGCTAGTCAACCTGTAGAATATTCCTGCGATGCAAGTAAGACATTAACAACAGATTGAATACTTACTTTTTAGTGGAAACATCACTGATATTCAGTATTAAAAAAGTACTGAATGAGAAAACTCTTCAAATGCAGATGTTAGGACAGGAATCAAGAACCATTGGGGGCATTCAAATATTACATCATGCAATTAAGGAGTGGAAGGGTTCTGTAATTTGTGACGATACGCAACAGAGGGGAGAGGTGACGTCACACCGTAATAATGAAAATAATTTGAGGAGATAAGAATGTCAATTTAACAACTCCAAGATGCTTATTTTAAGAATACCAGCGTTTTTTACCTCAGTACCAACGTTTGACTAGGGTGTTTTAACATAACATACCATTTCCGGCATCCAGAAATAAAAATTATTTATCACAGAAGTATAACACTGACAATAATTTTCATTTTGGGAATGTTAATTTATTTGTTGTAATTTTTCAAGATTTTGATATTTTTTCTCACCTTGAAAAGATCATTTATGTCATTAGGCCCGATAAACCGCGATCTAACCGAGCAAGGCGAGCCCAACGACATAAAATATCGTATGTCACACGGCGATAAAACTCGCCTTCGGCTCGGATTATAAAGCTATATTCGCCAGATAATACTTTTATCATCTGCGGACATCCAAGCTAAGCAGCGTTGAGCTGGGTTAGTACTTGGATGGGTGACCGCTTAGGAACACCTCGCTCGCACAAAAATTGCGGGCGGTAGGTACGGTGTAGCGGCCTAGTATCTCCAACTAGTCAGTGTGACAGATTGATATATTAGGGCACTGCACAATCGGCCGGCTGTGCGATTGGGGTTTTACATGTTTTCCCGTGCAGTCCTAGCTCGAATAGGGCACAGCTAAGAGTAAGACGGCCATGATACCGCAGATAACAATGAGAGGAAAAAGAAAAGGAGGGGAGGCAGGCTAGAGGAGGGGTTTCAAATCGAGAATTACTTCGATAAAACCAATGAAATAGAAAAAATAAAAAATAAAATACTACTTTTATCACCTCATGACATGATATACTATTTCTCATAAGATTCTGTGCTATTTTTGCATTTCTAGGTTAATTATTATCGATAATAGTAAACTACTGATTAAGGGCAAACTCAACAACTTATTTCAGATTTTAACTTTCAACATTGAAGTTATATTGATAGTTAATTTATTACGCATAATGTATAATAATAAATTATTAATTTATTACGCCTCAATTTATCGACGCATGTGAAAAGAACGCGTTTCGTCAAACATCATAGATCAACCAATAATCCATATATTCTCTTGTTATTTGTGACCCAGCAGGTGGTCATCGCGGCTTTGTCATATGCCCATCAATGATAGTCAAAGGACTCTGATGTGAGAGGCTATCTGACGCCTCCACATCTCTAAAACTTTCTAACACTAAACGCTTCAATATTGGAGCTCTGTAGCCCTGATGATGCGGATTGCAAGGTTTCTTGTAAACTAATATCGAGAATCATTCAGGCTCCCCTCCTAGCTACTCCAAAATCCTATCCAACAATATTCTAAGATGTCACAATCCGACTGGAAATTGATCAAGTCCAGAACTGTTAGGCCTGATTGAGTCTTGATTAAATCAAGATACGCGGTAGCGTATCGGCCAAGGAAAAGTTTTGACTCTGACAAACTGGCAGAACACTGCCGTGTATCTATACACGTAGTTATTACTCCCTCCACTACTTCTGAATCATATCCATTGAATAAAATGTGAACGTTATGAGCTACTCCAAAAATACTCTTAATTACATTACATAAATCGGCCACAAATTTCTCATTGATGTAACTATTTCTTTGTTCGAATCAATATTTAAAAAATTACGTACCTAGCAACAATATTTTTCAATTGTGTTCCGTGCATAAATGAATTCTCGAAAATTATGGGATTAAAAGTCAGTGTAACTTTTCGTTTCGTGAGCGAAAAAAAAAAGTTTTCATTCCATTTCGGAAAGCAGAAATAAAAGGTCAGGAGTATAACCATGTGGCCGTTTTGAAAAAAAACCTGCGAAGTCACCTGTAAAAAACCAAATGTTTTTGTAAAAAACCTGGGCCAAGGATATGTTTTGTTTGATTCTTACTGAACAGTTAAAATTTTTTGAAAAATCCAAAGAAATGAAAAAAAGCCAAGTCAGTAATATCAAATAAATGGCAATAGGGCACAATTCGCTGTCTATGAGAAAAATATTTTTAAATCGAATAAGGATTAGAGAAAAATTCTGTATAAAATAAAAAATCTGTGGAAGCAAGACAAACGTCCTTAGCGCGGAGTTTTTCAACTCACTGTCGGCGCCAAGGACGCTGGTCCTGCTGCTACTGATTTTTCATTTTGTAGAGAATTGATCTCCAATCCCTATTCGATTTAGAAATATTTTCTCATAGACATCTAATTGTGCCCTATGGCCGTTTATTTAACACTATTGACTTGGCTTTTATTTCACTTCTTTGTATTTTTTAAAATACTGTGCTACATAACAGGGCTTGATCCAGTTATCATATACCTTTCTGATCAATGCTCAGGCCTAACCTGATCCATTCTTGACTTGGACCTGACCGGGATTCCCACTCGGGAAGATTTGGAAGGCTACATAAACTGTCGTCTTTAGTGAGACACACCGTCGGCCAGAAGCTGCGATACGATGCAGCATCCATCTGGAAGGATAATAATTGATGATAATGTGGGCTTCGAAAGCGCAGCAGCTCCAATATTTCAGAAATGGAGATAATTTGTTACCCCGATTCGTCAATTATTTTATCATTCGATTTCGAACGTAATAAAAATGATGAAACGCCTCAAGTGAATTCAATTATACAATAAAACTGTCTCCATAAAATTCTTCATAAACCCATGAAATGTGAAATCATAAAGAGTAAATGTTCTAAAAAGGTTCACGTTAAACAGTCATAATAACCGAGATGTGATATATACCCCGAGTAGTCGTACACAGTAATATATCCATCCATTTATAAATCTTAATGTATCCTAAAAGACCCAAAAGAACATATTTGGTACGGGCGTCTCGAGCAATTCATTTTTCATTTGGCGGAATGACACAGACGATGAAGTTAAGGTTGAACTTGAAAAATTGATTCCTGATATTTTTTATCACATTTCCTTATATTCTACATTTTATGGTATCCATTGAAGATGTTAAAGGACTGCTGGTGAAACCCCGCACTTTCAACGTCATTTACAATTCTCTCCGTGGTAAAATAAATTTTGTCACAAAAAATTCGATTTCAGAAATAGAGGGCTTCGATTTTTCTCTGCGTTCATTGCCATGTCTTGTCTGTTTTGTGTAGATTTACATTCACACATGTGTATCAGTTAATACAATTAGCGGATAATTTAGCTTCCACTGAAACAGTACAACTGGAGATTTGGAACATGACCTGAAGGGATGAGCACAATACATGCAAAGTGAGACCGGTGGAGTCGAATATCACGTTTACATGTCCTCACAGAGTTTCCAGCAATGATATTCCTCGTCTCATATTTGAAAGGACGGGGAAGCCTTTCAAATTCCAATGGAAAATTTCTGATCGGTTATTGCACACGAAATTGTTGTTCGTCTTTGTCAACTTTCTTTAGTTGTGGTTATGAATGGAAGCTCGGCTCCCGAAAGACATTTCGATTCGGTTTCCTAGGGAAATGACTTTCGGTGGTCTAGAAGGAAAGAATTGAATTCATTTTAAAAATGTTAGCATATAATACTTAAGTGTGCATGTGTGAACATTCGTGAAAATTTTATGGGTCGACGTCAGTCATACCAAATTGTCACGACTGAATTACGGAGCAGGATGAACAATAGCTGCAATGCCCGCTCTCCCCACGGAGAGGATATAAAACTAAAAATTACGACGTAAGGAAAAATTGTCAAACGGAAAAATGTCAAATGAGAATGCGAATGGGGTGCCATCCGTTAGCGACGCCACGAAGTATGGTTTTTGGGGTAAAAAAGGGTTTTCAAGTTGGACTTGTATAAATAAATTCAAAATAATTTTTAGTTTAACATAATCAATTAGGGAGATATCTCAAGAACATTGAACTATACGATGTCATTGGGGCAAAATGGATATTTTCTGACCTCATTCGATTTCTTTAGGGGTAAAATGGGTCTTTTCTCTACTACTAGGATTTCATGGGGGCAAAATGGGTTTTTCGTGTACTCATACGATTTAATTGGGGCAAGATGGGTATTCTGTGAACTTTTACGATTTCATTAGGGCAAAATGGGTTTTTACGGAACTTATACGATTTCATTGGGGCAGAATGGGTATTTCCTGACCTCATACGATTTCTTAAGCTGGTAAAATGGGTCTTTTCTGTATTCCTACGATTTCATGGCGGAAAAATGGATTTTTCGTGTACTCATACGATTTAATTGGGGCAAAATGGGAATTCTGTGATCTTTTACGATTTCATTGGGGCAAAATGGGTGTTTCGTGAACTCATAAAATTTGATTGGGGCAAAATGGGTATTTTGTGAACTTTTGCAATTTCATTGGGGCAAAATGGGTATTTGCTGACCTCATACGATTTCATGGAGGCAAAATGGGTATTCTGTGAACTTTTACGATTTCATTGGGGTAAAATGGGTATTTATTGACCTCATACGATTTCATGGGATCAAAATGGGTTTTTCGTGAACTCATACGATTTCATTGATGGGGCAAACTGGGTATTCTTTGAACTTTTACGATTTCATTGGGGCAAAATGGGTATTCTGTGAACTTTCACGATTTCATTGGGGCAAAATGGATTTTTACTGAACTTATACGATTTCATTGGGGCAAAATAGGTTTTTACTGAACTAATACGATTTCATTGGGACAAAATGGGTTTTCTAAAAGTTCACAGAATACCCATTTTACCCCTAAGAAATCGAATGAGGTCAGAAAATACCCATTGTCACACGTCAGCCTGTAAAACGGCAGTTTACGCACGCGAAGCGTTTTACAGGCGTTGTGCGATAAAGAATTTTACATAACTCGTGATAAATGACGTTGTAATCACACTCGTCAAAAACGTCATTTACCAACTCGTTACGTAAAATACCATTTTGTCCGAATGAAATCGTATAATTCAATGTTCTTGAGATCTTTCCCTAATTGATTATCTTAAACTAAAAATTATTATGAATTTATCCATACATTTCTAACTTGAAAACCCTTCTTTACCCCAAAAACCATACTTCGTGGTGTCGCTACCGGATGGCGCCCCCTTCGCATTCTCGTTTGACGATTTTTCCGTTTGACAATTTTTCCTTACGTCAAAATTACCATATGAATATAGTAATGAAGGACCATATCGGAAAAATTTTAAAATGCATTAATTTTTATCAAATGTTTACGATATAAAATCCATTTTTTGCGATTTAACATAGTATTTTTGCCGTTTAAATAAGTTTAAATTATGAATTCATAATGTTTAAATATATACCAAGGATACTTAATTTCGTGTGATTGGTTTTCAGGTGATCCAAATTGAAGCATATTTTCACAGAAGACGGCTTGCGAAGTATTGGACACGATAAGATAAATAGTTTAACATTACACTTTGATATATATAGCGGTGACTTTATGATTTTTGGTAGTTGTTGTTTTCCATCTACTGAGCCATTCTTTTGGACTAATAATCATGATTACTCAGGGTATGTGAAGGCATGTCATTTGAGTTTTTTATAACCTAGGAATGAGTGATTGGTGTTTTCGAAACGATGAATTTGTTAATGGAACAAATGAGATTTACATGTTAATTTATATTTTTAGTTTATTTGACAATTTCTTATTCTTTGACGGTTTTATGAAGCACAATTTTAGTTATTTGTCGGTTCGAATGATGTCAATCGTATCATGTCATTTGGTTGATTGAAATGTGAAGCTATTTGATAAGTACTTGAATTTATTTTGAATTGATAAATAAGTTCAATCCGCATGAGTATTTCACAGGAAAAGTTATCAGTTGAGAATACAGCTAAGTAAGCGTTCGGTGTGTCTCGGTTGACCAGTAGACAAGTATCTACAGCTTGTTTGCTCCTTAAGTGTGCTACTGTGATACGTCTTTTACGGTAGAGTTCAGCTGCGAGGGCTCATCATAGGGGCGTTCTGAAGTGTTGACCATGTTCTTACATCTGGTAGAAATATAAGAACCAATTTTTCTGTGATTTTAGCTCGAAAAATATTTAAATCTTACAATCTGTCAAATATTCGTTAATTATGTAAGAATTATATATCAACTGTATTATAGCTCCATAAAATTCATTGTAACTTAACCCTTAACTGGTCGCGCTTTTCTAGCATCTCACTCGCTCTACAGTGGCGACCTATAGGTTGCGCATGGTTTGGCGGGGATTCCCTCACGATGCGACCACTTAAGGGTCAATTGATTAAAGGAGATAGCGATTTCCTATGATTTCCTATCTTTAAACGAGTAAATTTTTGTGAAGTTGTTTGATACCGACCTTTGTTTTTATTGTGTAAAAAATACATATTATCAAATGCTCATCACTTCTATGCCTCCTGGGTCCTCAAAGTTTGTATAACAACGACACAATACCATATTAAACACACATTAAAGTCACAATCACAATTTTTGTCAGTCCGTAGATTATTTGCTTATTATCGTTCCCATGATCTCTACAACGAAAAGCAGAAATTTTTAAAAACCGGAATATATTGAAACTGATTGACTTCTAATCCTCAATACTGATTGGTCAATGAGTCGAGTGAAGTTAGTCGCTGAAAAAACCGGCGGTATTTTCAAATTCGTCAAACTTTCGAATTGTTCTTTGCATCATAATTGTCACTTTTCTCAGGTTTATCTTATGCGAAATTGATTAACCCCTCAAGTACGGCATCCATATACGAAAATACATGGCTCTTCAAAATTAGAGAATTTCGAAACTCTGACAGATAATGAAAGTGAACCGACGCCGGTGGAAAGTTGAATGGTATAGGTTTAATTTTATATGGGTTTCATAACTTTTTATCTATCAGAAGTTATCACATTGCGGGATGTTGAGCCGTCGTTAGAGTTGGCAACAGAAGAGTTCCGTGCGTCCTAAGGGGTCAATTGTTCCTTCTTTGTGCGTGTGATTATATTTTTTGTCACATGCACTTTTCGAGCTATTGAATTAACTTCACTCGAAAGAATAAAACGACTAAAATATTAGTTCGATTGAATTATGATTTCTTTACTTGATTAAATAACGATAACACCGTAACACAGAGTCATTTCTCAATATTTAAATTTAATGGCAAATAATGTTTGTTTTTATTTTACACAGTAATACAAATCACTTCAGTTTTTGAATAGCCTTTTTTTTACACTTTGCCACGTAAAAAATTAATTTACACGTTTGGAAATTAATCTCGAGAATTCGATTGGTAGTTTTCCAATTACTAAATATAAAATAAGTCCGGGCAATTGAAAACAAATATAGAATGACTTGAATCACGAGA
Source organism: Diachasma alloeum (assembly GCF_001412515.2). NCBI lineage: Eukaryota > Metazoa > Arthropoda > Insecta > Hymenoptera > Braconidae > Diachasma > Diachasma alloeum. The sequence goes on from NW_021681348.1 coordinate 58,757, forward strand.
TTGAAAATAAGAGGACTCGAATATGCACGGGAAGAAGTTTGGAAGTTATTCCTTGAAAATTGGAATTGGTACTGATCTGTAATTTTTCTCTCACTCAACCTTCGCCCTCCGAGGGCGTGTCTGTAAGGTTCAAAAAATTTCAAGAAGAGGGAAATGCGCATTACTAATTGGTGAAAATTGTGAGGAGAGGTGTCCCTTGACATTTGGAGAGGGGCCTCTCTCCTCTCCCAGGTAATTTGGGGAATTTTCAACGGTTTAAATGACCCACGAAAGGGAAAGAAATTTCGGAATGCAACGGGTTAAGTCGTAAACTATAGGGAGGAGAATTTTCAAGAAATTGTTTTTATTGCCCCAGCTGCAAAGGATTAAGTTATAAAGTGAGGAGCCAAAATTTTAGAAAATCGTTTTTATTGTAGGGGACGGTGACCGAAGGGTATGTTTTATGAGAGTACGCGCTGTGAGACTATTTTCGAGGGAGAGAAAAACCCAAAATTCTAGACTGTACCTCCTGTCATATTTCTCCTGGCGAAAGTACCGTGAACAAAGAGGATTAAGATTTCCGTTTTCCGGGGAATTTCTCAGACACGAAAATAATATTATTCTATGTTTTGCGTTAAAACATTTACAAATAAAAATGCAATTATTGCCAATCCAAATATTGAAGAAAATATCCTTTACCCTTTTTTTTTAAGAATCGCGGCATACTCGAGTCTCTTTCCGTAAATACATTAATGAAAGTTATTTTTTTATTTTCTTTGAAATTCAAGTACGTAACATTCTTTGTTTTCCATTCGCCATATACTTTCATTGGTAATGAGGCGAATTTATTCTAATATCTTGCGCCAATCGATATATATAATATATAATTTAAAATTTCATACATCAAAATTTGAATTTATAAAATTTTCTAAAAAATTCTATTAGTCGTCCCGTACGAAAAATGATATATGCGGAACATATATAAATAAATGTATCATGGATATATGCCACATATATTCAACATATAGACGCATATATGTCACATATATCTTACATATGGCACATTGTCCCAATTATCATCCAGGGTTTCGGCTTTGATTTTGGGATTGACCTTCAATTTTCACAATTTGTTATGTATGTCAAAAGAAACTCAACCCTAAATTTACACTCCGATATCTTGACTGATAACCGAGAAAACGCATGTTAAAATTTTTCTCTCCTTTTGTTTCAATCAATTTTCACGGTAACAGTTTTCATTCTATGAATAAATGTCATAAGTAAGTTTTCTTCGGAAATTGTCTGAAGTTTTATAAAAAAAAAATTTCCGTTCTCGTCCCAGTTTTTTTCGGCCATGAAACATCAAATTGTTAACAAAATTCAGTGGTTTTGTGGTTGTCCACCCTCTCGAAAAAAAATTTGTTTTCTTCTTCGGAAAGTGTATACTTTTTGGAGTATCTCCACGAATTTTCAAATTGGGACTCTCAATAGAAGCTGAATAAACGTATGAAAACGAAAAAAAAACTAATTTTTAGGACAATCCCGGGATAAAAATTTTTAGTCTATTGGATCTCTCCAAGACTGTGAAAGACTAAAATCAGTCTGCCTGGGTCTTCCGTAACTGGTTACGCGTCTCGGAGAGTCTTTGGTGAGAGACTCGAGTCTATCTGAATCTTCGCCAACACGGTAGAGACTAGAGTCTCTCATTGAAAGATAGGGACTTAGAATTTTCGGGACTGATAATCAGGATCTCGCTAAAATTAATTATTGATTTATCAATTGTTAATTAAATAGACACTGGAGCAAGTATAATATAGTACAAAGGATGGGCGGGGGGGAAAATAAATTGGACGACGGAGTAAGATAAGATAATCTGGTGATCGCGGGTGATGGACGAATTCCATCGTGGGGTAAAATGGGATGAGTGGTGAACTAAATGAAAGGCTAATTAGCTAGTGGGGTAAAATGGGAAGGTGAGGTAGAATGGAACAGCCTGGACCATGGGTGAATTTGGGCCGGGGTGGGGGGGG
>NW_021681348.1:60787-101942 GCF_001412515.2 Diachasma alloeum
GGAATTTCTTTGTTTTGATTACATAATAGGATGATAGAACTATTCTAATCATCTATACCAATCCAAGAAATTTGAATTCATAGATATTAAAAAATACTTCGGTAGAAAATAAGATTTATGATTGGAGAATTGCATTTTGTGATATCCTCCCGGTGTCATCTTCTCTCTTCTAATCAACCTGGATAACTCAATAGTTGAACCTCTCGAATCGCACTTTCAAGGAGTGACTGTATTTGAGTCAACAAAAAAAATTAACGATCCAATGATTGGTATTACCGTCTGAAAATTCAGCATAGTCAATCCCCAAATATCACTTGAAAGGCATATTAATGTGTGAAGATTACGGAAAATGTTTGCATACACAATTCATGGATGGTGTTAGGAACGAAGCATTCATGAATTATATCATTGGTATTTAGAAATAAGTGTAGGTAGTATGTATCGTCACATAGTTTGATAGGAATCGATGAAAATTTAAAAAATAGACTAGATGCTACAGTGTTCATTTCGGTGACCAGTCATCAATATACACAAATGGCAATAAATTCAATCTTATAATTTTCATCATATGTTCGAATCATGATACAATTCTCACCATTTGTCTTAGGATCTACACTTTCACGTTAAGACACAGTAGGGGGAAACGGAAAATCAGTAAAAAAAATAGCATTAAAAAGCTCGACTGGTCATTTCGGTAATCAGTCACCGAAATAGACAAATGGCTATATATATAGAAGGTGTCCCTAAACTGAAGGTCACCATTGTAAGGGTATGTTGGGGGGGGGGGTAATTTCTAGGCGAAAAGTTCTTTGGCATTTTTCAATCAGACGCACCCCTGCCGAGATAGGGGTGGTTGAATGTGGGCCAATGGGAAGCACCTGTTAGCGGAAGGTACGTCCGTGTGCCCGGTACGGATGTATTGGTACCCTCTCCTCTACTCGCCACTGAATTCCCCCACCGAAAGACGAACGAAAGAGAGAGAATGATTGTCTTTTCTCTCTTCACTTTGGAAATTGGGGAACAGAGACCAGAAATTATTATTCATTATTATTGATTTATCAAGATCATTGATATAGATGTTAATTTGGGCTGTAAGGAAGGGTCTTACCAAGAAATCAGTATTCCGCTTCAATCCTGAGATATCCTGGGAAAACTAATTATTAACCCAATCTGAGGATTTTTTCAATCAAGCTTCGGCTAAATATACTGGAGTATTGTTTACAGATATTTGTATAAACAATTTCTTATTGCTTCATAACCGTTTTTATGAATTTAGAGTAACCTATGAAAGAGAGTGCGGTCGGACCGTACATCACTGTTGCTAAGCGTTATTGGTGATTATGATTGTGGGTTAATTAACAATGGATGGGAAAAAAATTATTATCATCATTAGTTTCTATTAATTATTCGTCCTGGATTATTACCGCGCACCTGAAAATTGAAATACAATGAAATCAAACATTTAAAAATTTGCTCCTCTGCTGGGGTTCGATGCGGGGTCCTTCTGATCCGTAGACAAGCGCGCTATCCACTTATTTTTTTTTTTATAAAACATGTTTATTTAGCCAACATAGAAAGAATAATTACAAAGTGCATGTGACAATGTTTATACTTATAGCTACTTGAAAACATGAGAAAACGTAGTAATTTGGTATGTTTGGAACGGAGAATACATACGAGCTGTGCTCGCTTCGCAACTTAAGATTGTTTGTTTATTTTAGAATGAAGTAAGGAATGTGTTTTATATGATGCAATGCGTCTTTGACGTTTGTTATTGATTTTTCATTTTTGCGACCAGAAAATGGCCAGTAAAACTGGTCATTATTATGACTTGGAGCAGAGGAAATACTTAATACTAATTAATCATTACGTATTTACACTTTATACCCTTTTTACATATATACAAGGGACTTTGGCGGTATAATACAGGGGCGAGAGTTAAGTTAAGTTGTCTAGGGGAGGATCAGGTAACCACCAATATATTTTGGAATTTTTCCTATAGTCTAGTTCTTTGTCTCTATCAGATATCGTAGTATCACATGTTATCAGGTTTTTTTCAGTTTTACAATTAATGTTTTTCTTATAAGTAATTTTGGTGGGATAATTTCCTCTTTTTAGCATGGTAAATTATCGGAATATTATTAATATCTTGTATCATATTATTTTTGTCTCTTCTTAGGATGATACATTTTTTTCGGGTATAAAAATTCAACTTGTGTTAGTGTTATTTTGTTATGTTGTTGATATCCTGATTAAACTTCCTGAACTTGAATAAATGATAGGTCCGATGGATTTATGAGTTCAAAATCGATTGATTAATTAATTATAGATAAGGATAATAATAATTATGTAGCCTCGTGCACAAAGGGCTGCTCTAGGCCTGGTCTGGGGTAGCTTAGATAACTTGGCGGAAAATTATAGCTATGTTTGTAGATGATGATAATGTTTTTACCACCATTAGCTAATGAGTATTGAAATAAAAATTGAGGAAATTTATCGAAAGTAACTTTAATTTTCGAGGCCTTGCTGAGGCCTGAATAAGCCTTGACGTACTGAGCCTGAATAGTGAAAACCTGGACTAGGCCTGAATTGAGCCTCGCCAATGGCCCCTTTAATCATCCTCATTTGAAGCTCAAGTGAACGATGAAACCAAGCCTATCCTAGGCTTGAATAACTGAGCCTCGCCAACCCTGGGCTCATACAGGCTTGTTCTCATCGTCAGCCTATTTAATTCGTACCTGGGTAACATTTATACATATCTGAAAATTGTGTGAATTGGCGTTATTGGTAGCTGTATATGCATAATGTTTTTATCAACTGGAAACTTTGGTGACTCTATATACATAGTCATTTTTGTGACCTGGCAACTTTGGTAACTATACAATTGGGAATGTACAGTCACCGAAGTTTCCAGATTATATATAGACCTGTCACCAAAGTTAACAATTCATCTTAAATCTCCATATCTCAGGGAGTTTTCATTTTTTAGTCAAATCCTTTGGAGGGGATACATAATGAACTCCAATGATGTTATGCATAGAATAAAAAAAACACGGTCACCAAAGTAGTCAATTGACAAACATATATATACATATGAAATATATTTGGTTAGCAATAATCGCATAATTGCAGTATATATAATACATACATTTTCCACATATGAAATTCAGCTAAAAATGCTGTATTACACATATATGGCATATTCTCCCAATTATCGTCCAATGTTTCGGCTTCGGTTTTGGGACTGACTTTCAATTTTCACAATTTGTTATGTATGTCAAAAGAAACTCAACCCTAAATTTTCACTCCGGTATCTCATTTAATAACCGCGAAAATGCATGTTGAAATTTTTCTCTTTTTTTTCAATCAATTTTCACGGCAACAGTTTTCATTCCATAAATGAATGTCACAAGTAACTTTTCTTCGGAAATTGTGTGAAGTTTCAGGAAAAAAATTTCCGTTCCTATTCTAGTCTTTTTCGGCCACAAAAAATCGATTTTTTGACCAAATTCAGTGGTTTTTTGGTCGTCCACCCTCTTGAAAAGAATTTTTTTTTTTCGAAGAGTGTATACTTTTTGGAGTATCTCCACAAATTTTCAAATTGAGACTCTTGATAGACGCTCAATAAACGTATGAAAATGAAATAAATAGTATATTGTGCACCGAGGGAGGAAAGGAGGGCATTCTGACCCGGTTGTGATTTTCACCCGAGGCGAAGCCGAGGGCGAAAACACGCGGGTCAGGATGCCCTCCTGAACTCATTCACTAGAATTCGCTAGATAGTTCTATTGGATTTCTATTGAACTTTCTATTAGTTTCTAGCCGATTCTCTTGAAATGCTTAGTAGAGAAATCAATAGAATAGAAAAATCATTGAGATATTTTCTATAAAATTTCCTCGGCTTTAATTTTCCAAGTTTTTTTCATTTTATTTTCATTTTCTTTTCTCTTCATCGAAGAAATCAAATGCAAATTTGAGAGGAGGAATTCTATACAAAATATTCCAATAGAATAAGTTGTATAAAAGAATCGAATTCTGTTGATTTCTCCTATAGAATATTTTCTATTGAACATTCCAATGGAATCGACCAAAACTCAATAGAAATGGAATAGAATTGTCTAGAAAATTCGCTAGATTTTTCTATGAAATTCCTTCATGCGTGTTGGGCAGATGTAATGGGAAATCTACTTAGTATTCGCCATCGTCTATTAGAAATTCAATAGTTTTCTTGCTCAGGTTTTATAGAAATATTTGATGGAAAAAAAATAAGATATTTCTCTAGAAAACAGATCAATCAACCATATAGATTGAATAGAAAAATCTAAATCTATTGATCTTTTGCTATCACATGCGTCCTATTTATTCGTCCAAAAAACCTCCCAAAAAATCTTCTGGATACACCAGAGCAGTCTGTAAAATACGAATAGAATTTCTAATATCATTTTGGAAGAAATTTTTAGCGATTTCATTAGGTTTTCTTGTCGATTTTGTCCATTTTTTAGTTGTTTCTCTTTGATCAAAATTCAGGTCTTTGAGGAAAGAAGAATCGCTGATTAGTCATATGACCTTGAATTTTTTTTTCCATATTTTGCATGATTTTCTCCTCTACATTTTTCAAACATTCCCCCATTTGAGATAACAGCGTGATCCAAAGGTTTTGACTTTTTACTCTGAGAAAATAGAAGGTTGGATTCACTGTCATCTCGCATAACATGAAAAACAATTGACAGATCAGAGTAATGATTTCTAGGGAATAAACTTCCACTTTCTTCCCGTTGAATTTTTCACACATAAGGGACGAAAAAGAATTTTTAGGATAATAGTGCGAATGTTTGATATTTCGCAGTTTTCCGGTTTTCCACCTACTAAATGGAGACTTCTTGTTTTTCGTCGAAAAGTTTATATTTTTTCGAGTATCTCCGAAAATTTTTAACTCGGGCGCTGAAAACCAGCCGAGTAAACACATAAAAACGGAGAAGAAAATGAATATTTAATTATAATAATATTTAAAATTTCGCGTTTTTTAGCTTTCCACCAAACTGATTGAAATATTATGCTTTTTGTCGAAAAGTATATATTTTTTCAAGTATCTCCACAAATTTTCAGTCCGAGACGCTCAAAATCAGCTGAGTAAACGCATGAAAATGGAAAAAAAATGATTTTTCAATTATTAGAATATCTCCCAATTCGCGGTTTTTCGATTTGACACCCACTTGATGTGAATATTTTGTTTTCCGTCGGAGAGTATATCTGTTTCAGAGTATCTCCACAAATTTCCAGCTCGGAACGCTCAAAACCAGCTCAGTGAGAGCTTGGGAACGGCAAGGGAAAATGAGTTTTGAGGACATAATTATGAGAATGTCCGAAATTTTGGGTTTCTAGGTGTTCGATTTGGTAATGTTACTTGAAAAAAAATATATCCTCAACAAAAGACAGAAACTTGTCGATTCAATGGGTAAAGGACCGAAAATACTCAATATTTCAACTATAGTCATAACAATATCACTAAAATTCTTTTTTTTTGTTTTGATGCGTTTACTCAGCTGATATTGAGCGTCGCAGGGTGGAAATTTGTAGAGATACTTGAAAAAGTAGATACTTTCCGACAAAAAGCACAAAATTTTAATCAAGGCGGCGAAAAGTCAGAAAACCGCGAAATTTTCAATATTATTATAATTGAAAATTTACTTCGTTCTTCATTTTTATGTGTTTACTCAGCTAGTTTTCAGTGTCCTAAGTTGAAAATTTGTCGAGATACTCAAAAAAATACATATTCTTCGACGAATAACAAGAAATCTCTATTTAGTGGGTGGACGACTGAAAAATGGCGAAATATCAGATATTCTGATGATCCCGGGATGAAAAATTTGAGTCTTTTTGGGGTCTGCAAGACTCGCGTCTGCGTCTATGAAAGAGTATGGCTCAGCGGCAGTAGCCATACTTTTGAAAGACTGTGTGGGAGACGCAGCAAGACTGCCAAGAGACTGCTACCGAGCGTCTCTTACGTATCTCAATAATTAATTAATCACTAATAACTCCATCAATTTCATTATTGGAAAATAATTGAAAATATTAATTTAGTTAATTCACAAATTGAACAATTATAAAACAAAAAAAAAAAAAATCGGTTCAGCGGTTCTCCAGATGTTCCCTCCCGGTCGATCCGCCGTGTTCCCTTTCGGTCACACATCCTTTTACTAACCCAACTCGCTACTGCTTAGCTTCAGTGATCGCAGGGTACCCCGGTATCTTCTGCGCTGTACAGCTGCTTGTGGCGAGTCAAATTTTTTTTCGCTTGATACGCGCAATTATTGAGAGGGAGGAGATAGGGGAAGCATTGACGAAGGTGAACAATGCGGTAATATGGGATAACGGAGAGGGGCGCATGATAAGGGAAACTGGAATTAAATGGAGCAAAATGGGATACTGGGGTGGAGTCAACCAACTGGACAGCGGGGTAAAATGGAAAGCAGTTGTGCCATTTACTCGTGGGGTAAGACGGGAAAGAAGATTAGGTAGAGTGGGGCAAAATGGGATAGCGGTTAAATGAACCCATAAAGTAAGCCGGAACGGTGAGTTACTCCGACAGTGGGGTAAAATGGGATAACGGGGTGACTTGGAGTAGGGGTTGAATACGAAAGCGAATTAATTTAATTTTTCAATTTTTGTACTTTTTCAATTTACTTTTCTAATTTTTCCATTTATGGATGGGTAAATTGAATGATGGAATGAAATTACATGGTCGAGTGTAGAATTGAATTTCCGAATAAACAGGACGAGAATGCTATTCACTGCTCAGATTGTGGGGTAAAATGGGGTGAACTAAATAACAGGCTAATTAACCGGAGGGGTAAATTGGGCGGCAGGTAAATTAAATACGGGTGTTTAGTGGGATGATCGGGTAAAATCGATAGCGGGGTAAAATGGGTGAGTCTGGCTAATATGAGGGTGGGGTAAAGTGGGACGGTGGGGTACAATGAAACAGCCTGGCAAATTGGACGATAGTCAAATTTGACTGGCGACGAAATAGGACAACAAGGTGAATTAATAATGGGATAAAGGAGTAAGACAGAATAAGAGTTTAAAGCGGATCCGCCTCAACCCGTTATTCCATCTTATCCCGCTATCCCATTTTACCCCATAGCCAGGTAAGTGCGCCGACCAATTCACTTTGTTGTCCTATTTTATCCCCCAATGGGATAGCGGGATAAGATGGAATAACGGGTTGAGGCGGATCCGCTTTAAACTCTTATTCTGTCTTACTCCTTTATCCCATTATTAATTCACCTTGTTGTCCTATTTCGTCGCCAGTCAAATTTGACTATCGTCCAATTTGCCAGGCTGTTTCATTGTACCCCACCGTCCCACTTTACCCCACCCTCATATTAGCCAGACTCACCCATTTTACCCCGCTATCGATTTTACCCGATCATCCCACTAAACACCCGTATTTAATTTACCTGCCGCCCAATTTACCCCTCCGGTTAATTAGCCTGTTATTTAGTTCACCCCATTTTACCCCACAATCTGAGCAGTGAATAGCATTCTCGTCCTGTTTATTCGGAAATTCAATTCTACACTCGACCATGTAATTTCATTCCATCATTCAATTTACCCATCCATAAATGGAAAAATTAGAAAAGTAAATTGAAAAAGTACAAAAATTGAAAAATTAAATTNTTAATTAGCCTGTTATTTAGTTCACCCCATTTTACCCCACAATCTGAGCAGTGAATAGCATTCTCGTCCTGTTTATTCGGAAATTCAATTCTACACTCGACCATGTAATTTCATTCCATCATTCAATTTACCCAACCATAAATAAAAAAATTAGAAAAGTAAATTGAAAAAGTACAAAAATTGAAAAATTAAATTAATTCGCTTTCGGATTCAACCCCTACTCCAAGTCACCCCGTTATCCCATTTTACCCCACTGTCGGAGTGGGGTAAAATGGGATAACGTCTCCCACACTCACCGTTCCGGCTTACTTTATGGGTTTATTTAACCGCTATCCCATTTTGCCCCACTCTAACTAACCTGCTTTCCCGTTTTACCCCACGAGTAAATGGCACAACTGCTTTCCATTTTACCCCGCTGTCCAGTTGGTTGACTCCACCCCAGTATCCCATTTTGCTCCATTTAATTCCAGTTTCCCTTATCATGCGCCCCTCTCCGTTATCCCATATTACCGCATTGTTCACCTTCGTCAATGCTTCCCCTATCTCCTCCCTCTCAATAATTGCGCGTATCAAGCGAAAAAAAATTTGACTCGCCACAAGCAGCTGTACAGCGCAGAAGATACCGGGGTACCCTGCGATCACTGAAGCTAAGCAGTAGCGAGTTGGGTTAGTAAAAGGATGTGTGACCGAAAGGGAACACGGCGGATCGACCGGGAGGGAACATCTGGAGAACCGCTGAACCGATTTTTTTTTTTTTTGTTTTATAATTGTTCAATTTGTGAATTAACTAAATTAATATTTTCAATTATTTTCCAATAATGAAATTGATGGAGTTATTAGTGATTAATTAATTATTGAGATACGTAAGAGACGCTCGGTAGCAGTCTCTCGGCAGTCTTGCTGCGTCTCCCACACAGTCTTTCAAAAGTATGGCTACTGCCGCTGAGCCATACTCTTTCATAGACGCAGACGCGAGTCTTGCAGACCCCAAAAAGACTCAAATTTTTCATCCCGGGNCACCGTTCCGGCTTACTTTATGGGTTCATTTAACCGCTATCCCATTTTGCCCCACTCTACCTAATCTTCTTTCCCGTCTTACCCCACGAGTAAATGGCACAACTGCTTTCCATTTTACCCCGCTGTCCAGTTGGTTGACTCCACCCCAGTATCCCATTTTGCTCCATTTAATTCCAGTTTCCCTTATCATGCGCCCCTCTCCGTTATCCCATATTACCGCATTGTTCACCTTCGTCAATGCTTCCCCTATCTCCTCCCTCTCAATAATTGCGCGTATCAAGCGAAAAAAAATTTGACTCGCCACAAGCAGCTGTACAGCGCAGAAGATACCGGGGTACCCTGCGATCACTGAAGCTAAGCAGTAGCGAGTTGGGTTAGTAAAAGGATGTGTGACCGAAAGGGAACACGGCGGATCGACCGGGAGGGAACATCTGGAGAACCGCTGAACCGATTTTTTTTTTTTTGTTTTATAATTGTTCAATTTGTGAATTAACTAAATTAATATTTTCAATTATTTTCCAATAATGAAATTGATGGAGTTATTAGTGATTAATTAATTATTGAGATACGTAAGAGACGCTCGGTAGCAGTCTCTCGGCAGTCTTGCTGCGTCTCCCACACAGTCTTTCAAAAGTATGGCTACTGCCGCTGAGCCATACTCTTTCATAGACGCAGACGCGAGTCTTGCAGACCCCAAAAAGACTCAAATTTTTCATCCCGGGATCATCAGAATATCTGATATTTCGCCATTTTTCAGTCGTCCACCCACTAAATAGAGATTTCTTGTTATTCGTCGAAGAATATGTATTTTTTTGAGTATCTCGACAAATTTTCAACTTAGGACACTGAAAACTAGCTGAGTAAACACATAAAAATGAAGAACGAAGTAAATTTTCAATTATAATAATATTGAAAATTTCGCGGTTTTCTGACTTTTCGCCGCCTTGATTAAAATTTTGTGCTTTTTGTCGGAAAGTATCTACTTTTTCAAGTATCTCTACAAATTTCCACCCTGCGACGCTCAATATCAGCTGAGTAAACGCATCAAAACAAAAAAAAAGAATTTTAGTGATATTGTTATGACTATAGTTGAAATATTGAGTATTTTCGGTCCTTTACCCATTGAATCGACAAGTTTCTGTCTTTTGTTGAGGATATATTTTTTTTCAAGTAACATTACCAAATCGAACACCTAGAAACCCAAAATTTCGGACATTCTCATAATTATGTCCTCAAAACTCATTTTCCCTTGCCGTTCCCAAGCTCTCACTGAGCTGGTTTTGAGCGTTCCGAGCTGGAAATTTGTGGAGATACTCTGAAACAGATATACTCTCCGACGGAAAACAAAATATTCACATCAAGTGGGTGTCAAATCGAAAAACCGCGAATTGGGAGATATTCTAATAATTGAAAAATCATTTTTTTTCCATTTTCATGCGTTTACTCAGCTGATTTTGAGCGTCTCGGACTGAAAATTTGTGGAGATACTTGAAAAAATATATACTTTTCGACAAAAAGCATAATATTTCAATCAGTTTGGTGGAAAGCTAAAAAACGCGAAATTTTAAATATTATTATAATTAAATATTCATTTTCTTCTCCGTTTTTATGTGTTTACTCGGCTGGTTTTCAGCGCCCGAGTTAAAAATTTTCGGAGATACTCGAAAAAATATAAACTTTCCGACGAAAAACAAGAAGTCTCCATTTAGTAGGTGGAAAACCGGAAAACTGCGAAATATCAAACATTCGCACTATTATCCTAAAAATTCTTTTTCGTCCCTTATGTGTGAAAAATTCAACGGGAAGAAAGTGGAAGTTTATTCCCTAGAAATCATTACTCTGATCTGTCAATTGTTTTTCATGTTATGCGAGATGACAGTGAATCCAACCTTCTATTTTCTCAGAGTAAAAAGTCAAAACCTTTGGATCACGCTGTTGTCTCAAATGGGGGAATGTTTGAAAAATGTAGAGGAGAAAATCATGCAAAATATGGAAAAAAAAATTCAAGGTCATATGACTAATCAGCGATTCTTCTTTCCTCAAAGACCTGAATTTTGATCAAAGAGAAACAACTAAAAAATGGACAAAATCGACAAGAAAACCTAATGAAATCGCTAAAAATTTCTTCCAAAATGATATTAGAAATTCTATTCGTATTTTACAGACTGCTCTGGTGTATCCAGAAGATTTTTTGGGAGGTTTTTTGGACGAATAAATAGGACGCATGTGATAGCAAAAGATCAATAGATTTAGATTTTTCTATTCAATCTATATGGTTGATTGATCTGTTTTCTAGAGAAATATCTTATTTTTTTTCCATCAAATATTTCTATAAAACCTGAGCAAGAAAACTATTGAATTTCTAATAGACGATGGCGAATACTAAGTAGATTTCCCATTACATCTGCCCAACACGCATGAAGGAATTTCATAGAAAAATCTAGCGAATTTTCTAGACAATTCTATTCCATTTCTATTGAGTTTTGGTCGATTCCATTGGAATGTTCAATAGAAAATATTCTATAGGAGAAATCAACAGAATTCGATTCTTTTATACAACTTATTCTATTGGAATATTTTGTATAGAATTCCTCCTCTCAAATTTGCATTTGATTTCTTCGATGAAGAGAAAAGAAAATGAAAATAAAATGAAAAAAACTTGGAAAATTAAAGCCGAGGAAATTTTATAGAAAATATCTCAATGATTTCTCTATTCTATTGATTTCTCTACTAAGCATTTCAAGAGAATCGGCTAGAAACTAATAGAAAGTTCAATAGAAATCCAATAGAACTATCTAGCGAATTCTAGTGAATGAGTTCAGGAGGGCATCCTGACCCGCGTGTTTTCGCCCTCGGCTTCGCCTCGGGTGAAAATCACAACCGGGTCAGAATGCCCTCCTTTCCTCCCTCGGTGCACAATATACTATTTATTTCATTTTCATACGTTTATTGAGCGTCTATCAAGAGTCTCAATTTGAAAATTTGTGGAGATACTCCAAAAAGTATACACTCTTCGAAAAAAAAAAATTCTTTTCAAGAGGGTGGACGACCAAAAAACCACTGAATTTGGTCAAAAAATCGATTTTTTGTGGCCGAAAAAGACTAGAATAGGAACGGAAATTTTTTTCCTGAAACTTCACACAATTTCCGAAGAAAAGTTACTTGTGACATTCATTTATGGAATGAAAACTGTTGCCGTGAAAATTGATTGAAAAAAAAGAGAAAAATTTCAACATGCATTTTCGCGGTTATTAAATGAGATACCGGAGTGAAAATTTAGGGTTGAGTTTCTTTTGACATACATAACAAATTGTGAAAATTGAAAGTCAGTCCCAAAACCGAAGCCGAAACATTGGACGATAATTGGGAGAATATGCCATATATGTGTAATACAGCATTTTTAGCTGAATTTCATATGTGGAAAATGTATGTATTATATATACTGCAATTATGCGATTATTGCTAACCAAATATATTTCATATGTATATATATGTTTGTCAATTGACTACTTTGGTGACCGTGTTTTTTTTATTCTATGCATAACATCATTGGAGTTCATTATGTATCCCCTCCAAAGGATTTGACTAAAAAATGAAAACTCCCTGAGATATGGAGATTTAAGATGAATTGTTAACTTTGGTGACAGGTCTATATATAATCTGGAAACTTCGGTGACTGTACATTCCCAATTGTATAGTTACCAAAGTTGCCAGGTCACAAAAATGACTATGTATATAGAGTCACCAAAGTTTCCAGTTGATAAAAACATTATGCATATACAGCTACCAATAACGCCAATTCACACAATTTTCAGATATGTATAAATGTTACCCAGGTACGAATTAAATAGGCTGACGATGAGAACAAGCCTGTATGAGCCCAGGGTTGGCGAGGCTCAGTTATTCAAGCCTAGGATAGGCTTGGTTTCATCGTTCACTTGAGCTTCAAATGAGGATGATTAAAGGGGCCATTGGCGAGGCTCAATTCAGGCCTAGTCCAGGTTTTCACTATTCAGGCTCAGTACGTCAAGGCTTATTCAGGCCTCAGCAAGGCCTCGAAAATTAAAGTTACTTTCGATAAATTTCCTCAATTTTTATTTCAATACTCATTAGCTAATGGTGGTAAAAACATTATCATCATCTACAAACATAGCTATAATTTTCCGCCAAGTTATCTAAGCTACCCCAGACCAGGCCTAGAGCAGCCCTTTGTGCACGAGGCTACATAATTATTATTATCCTTATCTATAATTAATTAATCAATCGATTTTGAACTCATAAATCCATCGGACCTATCATTTATTCAAGTTCAGGAAGTTTAATCAGGATATCAACAACATAACAAAATAACACTAACACAAGTTGAATTTTTATACCCGAAAAAAATGTATCATCCTAAGAAGAGACAAAAATAATATGATACAAGATATTAATAATATTCCGATAATTTACCATGCTAAAAAGAGGAAATTATCCCACCAAAATTACTTATAAGAAAAACATTAATTGTAAAACTGAAAAAAACCTGATAACATGTGATACTACGATATCTGATAGAGACAAAGAACTAGACTATAGGAAAAATTCCAAAATATATTGGTGGTTACCTGATCCTCCCCTAGACAACTTAACTTAACTCTCGCCCCTGTATTATACCGCCAAAGTCCCTTGTATATATGTAAAAAGGGTATAAAGTGTAAATACGTAATGATTAATTAGTATTAAGTATTTCCTCTGCTCCAAGTCATAATAATGACCAGTTTTACTGGCCATTTTCTGGTCGCAAAAATGAAAAATCAATAACAAACGTCAAAGACGCATTGCATCATATAAAACACATTCCTTACTTCATTCTAAAATAAACAAACAATCTTAAGTTGCGAAGCGAGCACAGCTCGTATGTATTCTCCGTTCCAAACATACCAAATTACTACGTTTTCTCATGTTTTCAAGTAGCTATAAGTATAAACATTGTCACATGCACTTTGTAATTATTCTTTCTATGTTGGCTAAATAAACATGTTTTATAAAAAAAAAAATAAGTGGATAGCGCGCTTGTCTACGGATCAGAAGGACCCCGCATCGAACCCCAGCAGAGGAGCAAATTTTTAAATGTTTGATTTCATTGTATTTCAATTTTCAGGTGCGCGGTAATAATCCAGGACGAATAATTAATAGAAACTAATGATGATAATAATTTTTTTCCCATCCATTGTTAATTAACCCACAATCATAATCACCAATAACGCTTAGCAACAGTGATGTACGGTCCGACCGCACTCTCTTTCATAGGTTACTCTAAATTCATAAAAACGGTTATGAAGCAATAAGAAATTGTTTATACAAATATCTGTAAACAATACTCCAGTATATTTAGCCGAAGCTTGATTGAAAAAATCCTCAGATTGGGTTAATAATTAGTTTTCCCAGGATATCTCAGGATTGAAGCGGAATACTGATTTCTTGGTAAGACCCTTCCTTACAGCCCAAATTAACATCTATATCAATGATCTTGATAAATCAATAATAATGAATAATAATTTCTGGTCTCTGTTCCCCAATTTCCAAAGTGAAGAGAGAAAAGACAATCATTCTCTCTCTTTCGTTCGTCTTTCGGTGGGGGAATTCAGTGGCGAGTAGAGGAGAGGGTACCAATACATCCGTACCGGGCACACGGACGTACCTTCCGCTAACAGGTGCTTCCCATTGGCCCACATTCAACCACCCCTATCTCGGCAGGGGTGCGTCTGATTGAAAAATGCCAAAGAACTTTTCGCCTAGAAATTACCCCCCCCCCCAACATACCCTTACAATGGTGACCTTCAGTTTAGGGACACCTTCTATATATATAGCCATTTGTCTATTTCGGTGACTGATTACCGAAATGACCAGTCGAGCTTTTTAATGCTATTTTTTTTACTGATTTTCCGTTTCCCCCTACTGTGTCTTAACGTGAAAGTGTAGATCCTAAGACAAATGGTGAGAATTGTATCATGATTCGAACATATGATGAAAATTATAAGATTGAATTTATTGCCATTTGTGTATATTGATGACTGGTCACCGAAATGAACACTGTAGCATCTAGTCTATTTTTTAAATTTTCATCGATTCCTATCAAACTATGTGACGATACATACTACCTACACTTATTTCTAAATACCAATGATATAATTCATGAATGCTTCGTTCCTAACACCATCCATGAATTGTGTATGCAAACATTTTCCGTAATCTTCACACATTAATATGCCTTTCAAGTGATATTTGGGGATTGACTATGCTGAATTTTCAGACGGTAATACCAATCATTGGATCGTTAATTTTTTTTGTTGACTCAAATACAGTCACTCCTTGAAAGTGCGATTCGAGAGGTTCAACTATTGAGTTATCCAGGTTGATTAGAAGAGAGAAGATGACACCGGGAGGATATCACAAAATGCAATTCTCCAATCATAAATCTTATTTTCTACCGAAGTATTTTTTAATATCTATGAATTCAAATTTCTTGGATTGGTATAGATGATTAGAATAGTTCTATCATCCTATTATGTAATCAAAACAAAGAAATTCCACAGATATATATGTATATATAGCCATTTGTCAACTTCGGTGATTGATTACCGAAATGCCCAGTCGAGTTTTGTAATGTTATTTTATATTGATTTTCCGTTTCCTCTTACTCTTTCTGAATGCGAATGTGACGAACCTAAGACAAATGATGAGAATTGTTTCATTATTTGAACATACGATGAAAATTATAAGGTTGTATATACTGCCATTTGTATATATTGGTGACTGGTCACCATTTCGGTGACCAGTGCAGCATCCAGGTTATTTTTTCTATTTTCATCGATTTCTATCAAACTATCTGACGATACATACTACCTACACTCATTTCTAACTATCAATAATAAATTGAATTAATGCTCAGTTCCTAACACCATCCATGGATTGTGTAGACAAATGTTTTCCATAATCTTCACACATTTATATGCCTTTCAAGAGACATTTGGGGATGAACTATGATGAAGTGAAAGACGGTAGAAGCAATCTTTCGATCGTTGATTTTTTTTTCATTGATTCAAATAGAGTCACTTCGTGAAAGTGCGATGCGAGAGATTGAATTATTGAGTTATCCAGGTTGTTGAGAAGATAGAAGATTACACAGAAAGCATAACACAAAATGCAATTCTCCAATCATGAATCTTATTCTCTACTGAAGTTTTTTTAAATATATATCAATTAAAATTTCTTGGATTGGTATAGATGATAAGAATGGTTATGTCATTCTATAATGTAATCAAAACAGAAATTCCAGATATACATATATCCATTTTATACTCCATTATATATATATTATGTCATTCGTCTACTTCGGCGACTGGTTATCGAAATGACCAGTCGAGCTTTTCAATGCTAATTTTTAATTGTTTTTGCGTTTCCCCCTACCATTTCTCAATGCGAAAGTCTCTATCCTAAGACAAATGATGAGTATTGTCTCATTATTTTAACATACGATGGAAATTATTAAATTGTATATCGTGCCATTTGTATGCACTGGTGACTGGTCACCGAAGTGACCATTGCATCGAGTATCGAGTCGATTTTTTTCTATTTTCATCGTTTCCTAACAAACTATCCGATGATACATATTACCTACACTCATTGCTAAATAGCAATAATATATTCTATATATATTCAATGAATTCTCAGTTCCTAACACCATCCATGAAGGCTAATATTTTCCGTAATCTGCACACATTTATATGCTTTTCAAGTGACATTTAGGAATAGACAATGGTGAAGTATAAGATGGTAGTACCAATCGTAGGATCGTTAATTTCGTTTATTGATTCACATACAGTCACTCCTTGGAAAGGCGATTTGAAACGCTGAACTGTTGAGCTCTCCAGGTTTATGAGAACATCGACGATTACTCGGAATGGACATCACAAAATGCAATTCTTCAATCATAAGTCTTGTTTTCTACCGAAGTATTTTTTAATATCTATCAATACAAATTTCTTGGTTTAGTATAGATGATAAGAATGGTCCTATTATCCACTGATATACTCAAAACAAAAAATTCCACCGATGTATATATAGCCATTTGTCTACATCCGTGACTGGTTACCGAAATGACTAGTCGAGCTTTTCAAAGCCATTTTTTTATATTAATTTTTCATTTCCTCTTAAATTTTCTCAACGCGAAAGTTTCGATCCCAATACAAATGTTGGGAATTGTCACATTATTTGAACATACAATCAAAATTATAAAATTGTATATAGTGCCATTTGTATACATTGGTGACTGGTCACCAAAATGACCACTGCAGCATCTACTTGATTTTTTTCTATTTTCATTGATTCCTATCAAACTAGCCGAGGATAATAAGATCTACACTCATCTCTAACTAGCAATAATATTGTAAAGAATCAGCACATTTAATAATAAATAACTGTTTATTAAAGATTTTGGGGCCAAATAAATAATAAAATAATAAAATAAAGTTCCTTTGTCATTAGGCCGAAAAAAATTTCTGGCGAATGAGTTTGCAACCCGAGCCGAAGGCGAGAGGTATGAGCTAGAAATATCCCATGCAGGATTTGCCGATATATACAATACGGCCAAACATCGGTCCAGTATCCGGTCGCCGAATATCGGGGCCCGATGAAAGGCCAAACATCGGCCCAATATCTGCTGGCCGAACATTGGGGCTCTGATTAAAAGCCAAACATCGGGTCAATATCTGCTTGCCGAACATCGGGGCTCTGATCAAAGGCCAAACATTGGTCCAATATCCGAGTACCAAACTTCGGGTCCCCGATGAATGGCCGCTCCATGGCCGATGATCGGAACCGACTTAATATTTGTAGGCTATTTTTCGAATAACTGCTATTTTGAATTTCAGTGCTCTGAGCAATTCAGAGGTAAATTGGAGAGAAAAACCAAATTTAGTCCTCTCCAAAAAATTAGTTTTCCGACAATATCTCAGAAACTAAATGAGATAGAATTTTTTTGGTATAAATCCTCGTTGGTGAATGACTAGATTTAGGGTGGATGTGGGATGAAAATGTGGAGGGAGATGTTGGGAAAATTATTGATGAGCCGGATTTAAAAATTTACACTTTATTTTGTGGGATCGAACCACTTTGTCATAAGTCTTTACACTCTTTGGTTTTCAATAGTTGAATGTCTAATTAAATTGATGATTGTCTTTCACTGCAAATTCGTTGAGTCACTGAATTTAGGCTGAATTCAATCAACAGAGGTGATGTACTGAACAAAACGGTGATCTTACAAAGACCGGTGATGTACTTGATTACTAGTGAGCTAGGTGAGGTTCGAGAAGCTACTGTACTCGGTGAGGTGCGATATAAAACTTGTACAGGTGATTTGCCCGAGATAAATTTGTACGGTGAGAGGCTAAGCCTAAACTGATTCGCGCGTGTTTCGGTGACTTATGACTGATGACCCGAAGGGTCCCGGAGATTTTCGAAGTAGGCCGATGGTCGACCAGAATGTTCTGGAATTTTAGTTGCGTTTCAAACAAATTCTTTTTGAGTGACATAATGCGATTTACAAATAAGTTTGTATGAAATTTTTTCCATCCATCGGAGATTCAGAGATATTCATTGATAAATCATCTCCAGATTAAATTTCCAATTATTTTCTTTACAATATCTCAGGATTGAAGCAAAATATTAATTTCTTGAAAGATACCTTTCTTGTAGGAAACAATGATATCTACCAAAAACGTTAAAACAAATATCTGTCTACGTAGTTTTCATTTCGAGATATTGTCCAAAAACGAATTTTCGAATTTGAGTCACACATCTTGTTTCATGTTTTCACCTCTGATCCAAGTTCTGTACTGGTTTATCATATTTAGGAGATTCAATTTCTACTAATCAATGGTCAATCAATCATAAAAATGAAGGTCATTTTCTTGGATTTTATTCATTTTTCGAAATAGGTACGTAATTGATGTTTCATCATAGATTACAAGAGACTTTTTTTCACACTTAATTGAATTTGATGAATTTCCTCTTTTGTGGCACAAACCATTACTAACCAAAAGAAATTGTTATCTACAAGAAAGCTTATTACCAAGCAAGCGATATATTACTTCAATCATGAAATATTCTCGAATAACTCATTGGCAACTGAATCTGGAAATGATTCTACAATGAATATCTCTGAATGTACGGTAGATGGAAAAATTTCAGGCAAGCTTTTTTTGTAGATCTCATTGTGCTCTATAAAGATATTGTACAAAAATTTCTCTATCTTCT
This sequence comes from Diachasma alloeum, assembly GCF_001412515.2. Lineage (NCBI taxonomy): Eukaryota > Metazoa > Arthropoda > Insecta > Hymenoptera > Braconidae > Diachasma > Diachasma alloeum. The sequence goes on from NW_021681348.1 coordinate 79,784, forward strand.
TTATATTCCGAGATATTTGTGGATAACACGTTTTTTGGGAGAACTAAATTTTGTTTTTCTCACTATTTCGCCTCGGAATACTTCAAAGTACCAAAATTAAAAATATTAAAAATAGATTAAAATTGAAAATAGATGTTTGTTAGCAAATTTTCTGAACCTTCCGATGAAAAAAACAAAACAACAAAAAAGGGTGGGGGACGATACAAAATGAGCATTTGAAACTTTCTTCCTGAGTTTTCCATGCCAAAATACATAGATACATAAAAAAAATTTTTTTCAAAAAGCTGAGAAAATTTTTGACAAAACCAATGGCTTCGAATTTTTTTTTGTGGTTCTTAGAGGCTCGTAATCAGGATTGAAAGAAAAAACTTATCAGACGGGAAAAAAAATTGATCTTCACTATCTCTGCCAATTATTGAGTTCCAGAGCTCCGGTTGCACCCATTTTTCTTCTTTTGGACTGTACTGTTCGAATAAAAAATAAGAAACAAACTTTCAAATTTTGAGACAATTTTTCATATACAGAATTGACGGCTTCGTTCATATACATTCTCAGTATAATCACATTCGCATATCTCCCAAGTTCAAACTTCACGCTTATTATGGAGTCGAGGATTGTTTTTTTTTTCGTTTGCGCACCATCCACCTTTTCAACTCGTCGTTTTAAATGATATGATGAAAACTATAAATATATATGTACAGATTTATCTATATTGGTGACTAGTTACCAAAGTAACCAGCTGACCTTTTCAGTTTTATTTTGATTGATTCATATTAAATTATCTGGCCATACACACGACCAAACCTCAGTTTAAATGATCTATTACGTATTGAATTCATTTTCAGTTCATAACACAGTACGTGAATTGTGAAGGCTGATATTTATTGCGATTTGATATAATAGTGTTTTTGCTGACTTTTGAGATTGCACTATGTGAAAAAATATAACATTCATAATTTAGTCATTAAATTATTTCTCGTTTACTCAATTATCGTCACTCTTTTAAACGATAAGCTAAAATGGTGAACAGTATATTCGTTACTCAGGGCAATGGAAAAATTAAAAATTACATAGAACGGACATTACATAATGTTGTTTTTCTATGGAAGAGCTTCTTTTCCATGAGCGTATTTTTTTTACTATTCCTCAATTCAAATGTCTTGGCATTGAGCCGAATGATGAGAATTGTCCCATTATTCAATGATAGAAGTAACCGGATAATATGGAATGTATGACATTTGTATACATTGGTGACTGGTCGCCAAAGTAACCAGTAACTAAAAGTTTAGCTTCTCTTTTATTTTTTACGTTTTAATTAATTCCTATTAAATTATTCAGCAAAGCATACTCTCAAATACCATTTCGGATGGGCTGTGTACTGAATTTATTTTCAGTTTCTTGAATCATACATGAATTGCGAATGCTCATATTTGCCGTAATTTTCATATATAGGTATTTCAAGTCTTTTGGAACCTATTATAAAATATTTAAAAAATATAACGTTCCTTCTGAGACATTAATTTGTTATGTTTTGTTTTCATTTACTCAATTACAGTCGCTCCTTGAAACGGCCAGTTCAACAGGTAAACTGTTAATCATCTTAATCGATGTAAAAATGAAAGATTACTCAGAAAGGATATCACAGAATGTCATTCTTTAATAATAATGCTTCTTTTCGACGAAAGCATTTTTTTACCGTTTATTAATTCAAAATTCTTGGACTTGGCAGCGAATGGTAAGAATGGTCTCATTATTCAATGATATAATCAAAACTCATAAAAAAATAAATGCTCTTTTTTGTCGCAATTTTATATATTGATGATTTAGCGGACTTTCGAGCTTGCTTTCTTTTACTGTTAATCAATATAATAGACTACTTGGAATCAGGATAAATGGTAATAATCACGGTATTATGTGATGAAAACATAGTTTCATTATAAATTTCATTATAAATCGTGAATAATGAATCGGAAAAAATTACACTATTCAATGTATTGTATAATAATTGTGACTCGGTCACTTTGGTGACTGTCACCAACTTCTACAATATATATTGTATTGATCATTTCGGCAACAGTTACCAAATTAACCTGTACAGTATTGACTGGTCATTTTGATAACTCAATGTAAATTAATTAAGTTTTCAGCAAAATATATCTTCATTAACCCATGTACATCATCATATTATGTTATAGACTGTACGATCATGGATAAATATATTTCAAAAACACGAAAATAATGTGAAACAGCTGTAGAATTCATCAATGTACAGAACAAATTTCACTTTTTGCCTGTTTTCGTCCGATAAAATAATATTTTTCAGATCGGAGTCAATTATTCTTTACTTCTCGACCCTGGACAATAACATGTAATACTTGGAATAATTTTTTCATCCTGTAAAACTCATTTACTTCAGCATTTTTTACACACTGTACATTTCTGCGACAGTGACGAAAGAGTACAATTGATGTATGGAAACTTTGGTGACGGTCACCGAAAGTAACAGAAGTCACTGAAATGACCACTACATAACTGAAAAAATTACCAAAATATACAATTGGCATATATATGATATATGCGATATATATATGTGCGAGTTTCCAATTTGTGTGTATGTAGCATGTTTCACATGTATTTCAAATCATATATTTGAATTATACGCAAGATATATGCAAGATATGAGTGAAGCCTTCTAAAATGTTAAATATTAAGTTTATAAGTCCAATTCATGATTTTCTGTATGTTACTATCAAAGCCCTACCTAAATAGCCTATAAATAGAAATCTGTAGTGAAGTGGTAAAAGGAGGTAAGTGCAAAAAATTAAATTTTACCGGAGAGCAAAAAAACGGTTATGTCATTGCTACTTCGAGATTTAATACAAGTGATGAAGAATTTTCATTCTACTGACCATTGACTTTTTAATCTACAAATATCAAACTCCAAAATTAATCCTTCCCCCAGTTTCACGTAATTACCTCTAAAATTTAATTCACTATAGGGAGTCAAGTTGACTTAACTCGCCTGGGTTATTATAAAAAAAGAGATATGGGTGTTTCTGTACAAATTGTGATTTTTCACCTTTCACATTTTTGAAAATCTGAACATGTCTGCAGAATAATTTTTTTTACATTTCTATATGTCATAATGGTTCAGAAGTATAGCCCTAGTACCATTCTATTACAACTTCCAAAGATTTAGAATAATAGAGTGTTACCGATTTTTTACTGCTACGGTGGTGACCAAACTTGACAAGTTTTCGATTTCAATCAAGAAATTTAATTTTTAGATAATAGAACAAGTTTATTGATTTATTTGACATCTTTCGAGTATTATACATTCATTTGCGGGGATCATCTTGTTTTTTTTTCAACAATCAAACAACAAATAAGTCGAGCGCCAGGTCGTTATTACCAGAACGACCACTGGAACGAAATGAACAACCGAAATCAGAATTTCCAGATTAACCCCAAGCTTCGAAACGGTCTCCCGCTAACTCAGACCGAAGAATGGCGTGAAGGTCACTGGTGAAGCTTAGATTAAAGTGTGACCAGGTATTGACCGAATAAATGAATTTAACTCAAAATTGCGGGGGAAAATCACAATATTTAATCAGGCTTAGATGACTCGGTACAATAAAAAAAAAAATTAATTTTCTTGGAAACCCCCTTTGGTTATTTCGATCAATCAATGATCATGAGGCTTCGATAGTTACTGAATCTACAATTGTCAACGGAATAAAGAATTCTGATAGAAAAATAATGAAGTAAAATACCCAGTCAATTTAGTCAAAAGAGATCCCGATATTTGAATTGAAAGATCTAACCATCCCAAAATGTCAGAAACAAATAATGTCAAAGAGGAAAATGAAAATCAGAATCAAAACATTGTCAATAATAATCGTGTAGATTGAACAACACTGAACGATCGAAACCCAAGAATTCGTCCACGTGACAAGTAGAGCTGGCTGTCGGAAACAGATACGAGAACCCAAGACAACGGGCCGGCGAAACGAAGCAAGGTCACGAGCCACAAAAGAAACCTACGTTGAATGTCCTTCACTGAATATTAACCGACAGTGAGAGTGTTCGTCTAACACAAATTCATTTAGACGCAACACTAACTAATTTTCCAAGTATCATTTCAAAAATAAAATATTCATAAAGTAACTGTCGCTCACAACATGAAACACGAGAGCCCGAAACTGTACGAAATAAATCAATGTGGCGAGACAACCGAAATCGAATGATCAAACACATTAACTCCAAATACGCACGAGAGAGAGACAAAAGAGACCCACTAATCAATTACTGATCAGATTGATTAGTACTCTATCTAGCAATCATTTTGAAACTCTAAAAGTCCTACGGGACTAAGATGCACAAAACATCTGTTCAAAACTCTAAAATTGGCCAGAGTCCTACTCACGACAAATTCACACAGATGCGTCATACAGAGTTGTAGCCATCCCGCTCACCCAGCAGTCCACCTCGGCGTCTCCGGAAAACGTCTCCAAAAACTCCTCAAATCCGAGTCCTCGGGACCTTCCTCCAAAGGTTTATTTCTCCATCCAGAGCGCCTTAAGGCTCCCCAAAACTCCGAAACTAACGCAATAAAACTCCAAAAATTGATCACACACAATGTACGGCGAAACCACCAAACACGAAGTGAGGTTCATTTGCCCAGCGACACCACGCTGGACCGTGAAAACGCGGCAACGGCGCTCATTGGCTGCTCGTTCCGTTCACTCTTCTAATCCGTTTCCAAACAACTAGAATCTGTCGCTCACATGGCCGAACCAAGTCCGTCGGCGCATGCGCAGGGACTCCTCAAACGTTATTTATTCAAAAATAACTTATTCCAAAATATCAAATAAATCCGACCGTCCTCTGACATCCTTCCAAATCATTCTCCAGACCATTCTGTCCCTAAAAGACGATCCAACTCAATCTACTTTTGATTTTGGTGAAATCCTCCACTTCCCCTTCCGCATTGAACCAGTCGGACTCCTACGTCACGTTTTCCCTAGAGTTGCCCCAGAGCTGACGACCTCTGGCAATCCGAAGACCCATGAGGCTCTCATCACGAACTCGAAGTGTCCCGAAGTCTCTCGGCGATTCCCGGAGACGTTGCCACCTCAGTCCCACGATGTCGGCGCTAGATTCGCTTCAAACAATACAGGAGGAAATACAAAATAAAATAATTAACAAAATATACTAAACCTCTCTCGTGACTCTTGCTATCAGTTGGTGACTTCCCGTCCGGTGATTTTTAAATTAGAAACCCACACGCGAAACGGTTGAATAAAGGAATACTATTTGTGACGGAAAATAACACCTCACAGTTTATATGCAGGACCGCAAGGGGATCATATGCGGTAGAATAAAAATATCGATTCGAATGTGACTTCTGTTGTTTAAAAATAAAATCATGGGGATAAATATGTAATTTTGGCTTCCATCTTTCATGCAATTCACGATCAGTCTACGAAAATCTTACGAGAAAAACTGTCTATCAGTGAGTGTTGTGTTTCGTGATCGTTTCATGATGAAAATTAATCCAATCAACGTCATCAGACTTCTCTTGGCAATATTTGAATTTTTTAATCTTGCTGAAACGCCCGTGAACAATGCGGAACGCGAATTAGTGGATACTCTCCAAACGATTTTACTTCGATCCATGCAGGAATACAATAGTGTGGAAATGTTGTGACGGAAAATAACACCTCACAGTTTATATGCAGGACCGCAAGGGGATCATATGCGGTAGAATAAAAAAATCGATTCGAATGTGACTTCTGTTGTTTAAAAATAAAATCATGGGGATAAATATGTAATTTTGGCTTCCATCTTTCATGCAATTCACGATCAGTCTACCAAAATCTTACGAGAAAAACTGTCTATCAGTGAGTGTTGTGTTTCGTGATCGTTTCATGATGAAAATTAATCCAATCAACGTCATCAGACTTCTCTTGGCAATATTTGAATTTTTTAATCTTGCTGAAACGCCCGTGAACAATGCGGAACGCGAATTAGTGGATACTCTCCAAACGATTTTACTTCGATCCATGCAGGAATACAATAGTGTGGAAATGTTGTGACGGAAAATAACACCTCACAGTTTATATGCAGGACCGCAAGGGGATCATATGCGGTAGAATAAAAAAATCGATTCGAATGTGACTTCTGTTGTTTAAAAATAAAATCATGGGGATAAATATGTAATTTTGGCTTCCATCTTTCATGCAATTCACGATCAGTCTACGAAAATCTTTCGAGAAAAACTGACTATCAGTGAGTGTTGTGTTTCGTGATCGTTTCATGATGAAAATGAATTCAGTCAACGTCATCAGACTTCTCTTGGCAATATTTGAATTTTTTAATCTTGCTGAAACGCCCGTGAACAATGCGGAACGCGAATTAGTGGATACTCTCCAAACGATTTTACTTCGATCCATGCAGGAATACAATAGTGTGGAAATGATTGAAGAAACATCCCTGGATTTTCAAGAGCCTTATAAAGATATAGAAATGATAGCGGTTGAAGCTAAAGAATTTCAACCACATAATAAAGAATTATCTGAAAGTTGTTCGGAAGATGAGGAACCTGTAGATTTTGACTATACGCGGAGAGCAGTAGAATTCTGGAGAAGTGCAAAGACTAAACAAAATCTTTCCATGAAAACAGTTTCAAATCGATTCAAAAAGGTGAAATCCAGTCGACAGTTACGTCGTTTGGCACACCAAATCAACAAAGGAGGGACATATATGGAGAAGCTGAAGCGTATTTCGGAGTATACATTGAATAATATGAAAAACGCAATTGATGCGGGATTGATTGTTCACGACACCGACCTACGCAGGTGGGCTCTGTAAGCTCGGAAAGATATAGGATTTGAAGACATTCGTTTCACAGCTTCCCCATGGTGGTTACATAATTTCAAGAAAGCACATGGTATCACATCTCGGAAAATTAACAAATTCGTCACGCGCAAAACATTAGAAAATCGAGAAACTCTACAAAAACAATCAGACGAATTTCTTCAAAAATTTCAGCCTTGTTTTGCCACGTATGGACCGGAAAACATCTATAATTCGGATCAGAGTGGTTTTCAATTGGAAATTCATTCAGGACGTACTTTAGCTGAAGAAGGCGCAAAACAACTGGCATGTATAGTACAATCGGTAACCTCGACAACACATAGTTATACAATACAACTCACAATTTCTGCTGATGGCAAATTACGGTCACCTCTCTTCCTGGTTTTGAAAGAACCTCCTGGAACTTTTGGCCCTATCGTGGAGCCTATCGTGGATCTTTTCGAACAATCCAAAGTTTTTGTCACTGCCTCAAAATCGGGGAAACTCACTATAGGTACGTTAATGTTCAAGATACAAGAGCACCTGATATTATCTACACATTAATCACGATCATTAAAATGTTCTCAATTTTTAGAACATTTCAAAACATGGTTGAAGGAAGTATTTTTCCCTAACGTTGGACCTAAAAGTCTACTGCTGACAGATTCGTGGAGTGGTCACTGCGCTGAAGCGGTACAAGAAGCAGCACCTCCAAATAAAGAGGGTCATTTTTCGGATACCGTTGTCCTCCTTGGTCATGATATTAATGTACATTTAAGGAATAATATAATAAAGTCTTCAATCTTTGGTCCGTAATCAGTTATCTTCACCAAGATATCAAAATTTATTTCATTATTATGCTTGGTGTAAAGGTGGTTATATTGTTAGAAAACCGGAAGAGTTTGAGAATCCCGTCGATTTTGCCTTCGGGCAATCTTTTCATCCCCACTGTGACATTGAGGGCTGTTCCAATGTCGCTGTAGTTCGGTGCTCATGGTGCAAAAAATCGCATTGTTTGTGGCCTTTTTTTTAATGAATACCATTTCTGTATGAATTACGATCTCTAATATTACCTATCTAGAATATTGATGATTCGGAAAATTGTACTAAAATCATAATATATGCAAAAAATAAATGCTATGAACTCTGCCATTATTAGACATGTTTACTTGGAATCCCACTCTTGAGTAATTACTATAATTATTAAAAGGGGCCGACGTACAGGCTGTCCAACTGGGCGATTCCTAAGGCTATGTCAGAGTAGACTAGGGATCAACGGCCAGGGGTAGTTTAATTTTTGTCAAAAATTTCTCTCCGTGTAGGGGGAGAAGGCCCTAGTAAGATTCTGAGTTAGTCGAACGCGAGCGCTTGAACCGAGAGGTTGGAAGTCTCTCGGTGTGTTGGATGGAGGAGTGGTTGCATAAGCCATGGTAAGGAGTTCGGACTCCACGTCGCCTCGGTGAATAACCATCGTCGGCTAGCGTAGGGGGATGCCCCTGCATCCCCCGCTAGTAAAAAAGAGTTATTTCGGCACGCGAAGTGACGATTTTGTTGTTTCCGAGGTATCGAGTCTCGGCGGAACGATTCGAGGCGTATAGGCTCGTGGGCCTGGAGTAGAGAAATCCTCTTGTCGGCCCGACCATACGCCGACGGTCTAGTACTACCCGGAAGCCGTGACGCGTGATGACCGAAGTGGTAACTTGTGGTTGAGAGTGCGGGTGGTCGTAGCGTGGGCAACGGAGTTCCACCCTGGTCAGATCAGCCTCTCAACGTTCCAGGCTCTGAGGAGTCCCGGCTGATTCGCAATTGACTGTGAAACTCTCCCGAGTCGAAACACTGGTAGGCCAGTAAAACAAGACTCGTCTTTATACCTTATACCATCCAAAAAAGTCCTGGCAGGCTGAAATTACATTAAAATGTAGAGAAAATTCTCCTGATCATTATATCAAAAATGTGCACCCACACGTTCAACAGAAATATCCTTAATTAATTAAAAACTAATGAAAAAACGAGGGCGAACGCCAAAAAACTACACTGGTTTAATTTGTCTAATCCTATCGAAAAAGTAAAAATACTCAGAGGTTGGGCTGACCTAATTCTTCAAATTTCAAGTAGAAGTAATGTTTTTGAGCCCACTGTTATTTTTTCATTAATTTTTAGACACGGTTTGGAACAAAAAGACCCAAATAATCAACTGATCACGTATGCCCGGCCCCCGTTGCGCGCGCCACTTGTGGATATACGCAGTATGCGCAGAACATTCAAATGCTCTGTCGCATTTGTATAACTGGAAGGTTTACAATAATTGAAATTAATTCATTAATTGTAGAAATTGACAAGAATTTGAAGGAATGTTTAGTACAGACTTCAATTTTTCAACAAACTGGTAAATTTGAGAGTCCAGAAGGAAAATTTATATGAGGAAATTCGATTTAGAAAAGAGCAGGATTCTACTGTACAAATTGAAGGCAATCTATGAATAATGAGTTAAATTATCATTGAAATATACTTAATTGAAAAAGTATTCCTACAATATTCGGCAAAATATAAAGGAAAAAAGGCAAAAGACCAACAATATAAAGACTTAATTATCAGATATAAGTCCTAAATATATAACATTATAAAATTATTAGCTCTCAAAATTACAATTTAATTTAAAATTAAATTTATAAATTAACACTAAACAAGTTGCTCATCAGGTTCAAATTCTCCAGGTTTTGAGGCAGGCTGTAATATCTGTGGAACAAAAATTTATCCATTGAATAACTTATTCTTCTATCGGACATATATTGATATTCTCTTTACTAAGATATTTTACCATTCGAAATTCTGCGAACACTCCAAACGTACCTTCTTACTCGTGGTTGCTCGGCTGTCATCATCAGAAGACTCATTATCTTCGTCAACAATTAATGTGTTGTTCTGGAGATGGAGTAGATTGCAGGCTTCTCTCACCAGCAGGAAATCTCTCCAACTGCTCATCAAGCAATTCATCCAACTCGTTGAGTAAAGAACTAGCGATATCATTCGATTCTTCTGGTGTGTCAGTGGATAAGTCGATCATCTTGGAGTTGGAGCAGGCATTTCCATGACACCGTGAACAAATGATGGAACACTTGAGACCAGCTTTTCTGCACCCACACCGATTGGTACAACTTCCTTTGCACGAACAGTGAATCATTTTGAGGATGTCTTCTAGGGCTGGCGGATCTTTTGTCATAATGGGGATGAACATTTGATCCTTTAATTGCCAACCCCAGTCGACAGGGTTGCGATTCACATTTCCAAGCCACTTCTGTACTTGGAAGTAGACTCTCTGTATGTGCTCTNTTGAGCCCACTGTTATTTTTTCATTAATTTTTAGACACGGTTTGGAACAAAAAGACCCAAATAATCAACTGATCACGTATGCCCGGCCCCCGTTGCGCGCGCCACTTGTGGATATACGCAGTATGCGCAGAACATTCAAATGCTCTGTCGCATTTGTATANGTGAATCATTTTGAGGATGTCTTCTAGGGCTGGCGGATCTTTTGTCATAATGGGGATGAACATTTGATCCTTTAATTGCCAACCCCAGTCGACAGGGTTGCGATTCACATTTCCAAGCCACTTCTGTACTTGGAAGTAGACTCTCTGTATGTGCTCTTCAGTAGCTGCAGCTGTCGGCGGAAGCTGTCCCAAGCGTACTTCTGTTCTTACTCGTGCAGTAGAGGATACAAAGCGTTCATATCGATACGCGTTGATCGATGAAGCATCTTTGCTGGCACCGTAAATTGCCAACATAAGCCGTTCTCCTGCTTCCTTGATTGCTACTCGTGAGGAATTTGCCTTATTGAACACAGCTACGTGATGGACCAACTCANACTGGAAGGTTTACAATAATTGAAATTAATTCATTAATTGTAGAAATTGACAAGAATTTGAAGGAATGTTTAGTACAGACTTCAATTTTTCAACAAACTGGTAAATTTGAGAGTCCAGAANTGTACAACATGGAACTTGTCGTGTCGCACCCAGTTAATGCGTGACTCACCAGTATTATATCTTTAAAATGATGATGTCGCTTGGTGGAAAACAAAGTGTTGCGAATGTTACAACTGCCTTGTTTAACGAAGGAAATTTCTTCATTGAGAGGTGTCAATGCTATGAGAAGCACAAATAAATCAACGTCTTGCCCAATGACTGCAACCTTCTCATGGGCACCAAGCTGTTCAATGGCAGTAGTAGCAATGAGTCGATCAGCATCCTCGGGGGCTTGTTTCACTGCTATCCCAGCACTAGTAAGGTGAACTCTCAAGAAAGCGATGAGCCTTTCCTTGTTTTTGTCATTTGACAAGAACTTAGCCTGGGCCAGGACAACTGGCATATCCTTCTCGAAGACTAATTGACTCCCAATGTTGGCTCTGGATCGTCTAAACCTCTCGTATGATTTTATGCCAATCTCCCCTTCCTTGTAGCCATCAAAAACCACAATTGCCGTTGATCCATAATTTTTCTTGATGTAATTCTCATACAGGGTAAGGATGTCCGCATATGTGCTTCCAACCGGCCAAATCACTTTGTGGAGGAGAAATCCGCCATCAATGATGACTTTACACTGGCTCAGCTCAATGCTGCTCATGGGTTGCTCATCAAAGGCTGCGTAGAGTTCCGATTTTTTGGATTTCCTCATAATGCCATTATCATCGAACAAAGAAGGTGGAAAAGGAGCTAATTCATGATTCAACGATCTCATCGCCAACTGATTGTCCTCCGTTATTATCGCTGCAATCCGCTGAAACAAAAGGGTTGTGTTGACGGCTACAACTTCATTATTAATGACAATTCCACGTTTTGTCGCAGCCAGACTTTTCACTCGTGTTGAGCGTTTCAGTTTGATATCCCCAACATTCATTCCGATCATCCCTCTCATGGCTTCCATTCCAATTGCTCCGGCTCTGTCACAATTTACACCCTCTCCAGCACATAATCCATTAGCGATAGACATAAGTTCCTGACCAGATGTTAATACGAAAGGATCATGGGCGATGAGCCACTTCATCAATTGCAGATAATCTTCTGTATCTCTCCTTATGCTAGTTGGTCTCCAGTCTGTATGTTGCTCCACTGTTGATGCTCTAACTCCACAAAAGGTCTCGAAAGCGTCTATAACCTCATAAGCAGCTGGCATACCCAGGATCCAACGCGCTACGACACCTTCATTGTTGATCCCACGTCCACTAGTGAGACCTCCAGAAACCTTCATCACACGCATCAAGGTTTGTTCCACGGTCATGTCAGTCCATATTCCTCCCCATTTCTTATCTGATCGTCGTATTGTAAAATGTCCTCTTTTTGTAAAGTTCGTGAACTCCTGTGGAGACATGATGCTCGGTAATTGGCACATGTCTTGGAGGTAGATCTGGGCGGATTTAGCATACGCTATATGACCAGCTGCATGGAAAATGGGGAGCATGTCTCGCACACACTGAAGATGTAATTGCCAGTTGCCTAGACGTTCAGCTTCGATAAATTGCATCACAACCGTTATACAGTCGAAATACTGCAACCAGAGTCTTGAAGTTCGACTGATATCAGCGAGGTTCTCCATTACTTTCAATATCTTGGCTTTGACCTTGATGAGTACTTCATCGTCATTAATTTCCTGCTTCGTCGGTGGGTCCAAGCTGAATTCTTTGAGCGAATCAGTGATATGTGCACGCTCTTGCTCATCAATATCACTAGCATGCTGCGCAATGATGGAGCCTAAAGCAGTGTAGACGATAAGATGACCTCTGATTGCTCTACTGAAAGCATGACCTGTCAGCATATTATCGACGGTGTTTCCAGCATAAATGGTGCATAGCAGTTCCTTCAATCCACTTCCATCCATGATGGTTCCAATCGCTCCTAGATATGACATCAGCATGTGAAATCCTCCCAATCTTACGACTACATCTGTGAGGATAGCCCTGTCATTGGCAACAATTTCTCGTGCTTTGATGTAAAGTGGCTGATCGAACGTCACAAAAGTAGTTTTTTGATTTAATCGACGGGATTCCATGGCAGCTAAATGGAGAACGCTGTTGATCGTATCTAGATTGGACGGAGGTAAATTTACGAATGGTAAGCAGTAAATTTATGAAACTTCGTACTCAGGATCGTTGCTGACGGTCTCCATGTATCCTCGCCAGCTAGGTAAATTTTCAACATGCAGCGATTTTGCGAGTATATGCAGAGAATATACAGTGGGTAATCGCTCATGTTCACCAAAGTCCAGTTGCCCTACATCCACAAAAGTGATTGATTTCAATCCTTGTCTCTCGCTAGTCAACTGATTACAATGCACGATGGGAATGCTAATTTTAGATGCTAGTTGTTCAGTCTTCGGGGCACGAGATAGTTTCGGTATTTCTCCTTGTTGCTTCAAGGCAGACTTTGGTGTTACGCAGCAAATTCCCCCCATGCTATGGAAGGTGTTGAAGCCGTCTAGGGTGCATACATTGTGATCTGCATTATCAAATACAAACTGCACGTACGCATTTTCATCCATTTGCTTGTTACTATTAAGCATGGCAGAAGCTTCGTAGAGGCTAATCTGAGAATAGGACGCGCTGAATCCAAGGCTGTTGAGGACATCAATTATCAACCTCGAACCAAATTTCCTTTGCAAATAAATCCCAGTGGCCAATTGAACCGACGAAATGAATGTCCGAGGACGTACGACTGATATAATGGAATGAGCGATACTATCTCGTTTTGTGATGAGCTTCTCCTCCTTTTTCTTTTTCCCTTTCAACAAAACCTGATGGAGAAAAATGCGCAAGCTTTCAGGAATTACATCCTCAACGTTATTGAAAATTTCTGCAGGTGATGGATAAACTGATGTATCGTAGACTTGACTTTTTATATCTTCTTTGATAATATCAGCCGCGGCAACTACAATTCGCAATCGTTCTTCCTTTTCCGTAGAGGCTCTGTTCTGATACCAGGAGTCCATCAAAATTTTATATCCGGTATTTCGAAAGCAAACAATGGTTGGTCTCCCGGATTGCTCCATAAATATTAAATCAGTGGCGTATTTGTTTAGTAATTTTTGTTTCAATACCTTCGTAGACACTGGGAAATCGTCCATCACCTTGATGAGATCTTTAAGAAAGAATTGACAGTCATCACTATCTTCTAAATACTGGCAAACCTTCTGAAAGGCTGCTTCCACGCCTGGTGTCTTGGGTCTTCCAATGCTTGTATTTTTGGAGATCAATAAGAATTTAGCATAGCACGCCTTATGATATCGAGCATGAACTTGTAGAAGGGATACTGAAGATAGCCTCAATTTAACCGCCTGCGCCCATTCATCTTCATTTCCACGCTCTTCAATCGTTTCTTCTATACGCTGTTGTATCTGGTCAGTCGCGACAGTTCGGAATGGTTTTCGAGTTGTTTCATCACACTTTTTGCTACATAAAAAACAATCCATTAAATAGTCAAATTGAGCCTCAGCTTCAGGCTCTTTTATTACCACTTTCTTAATTGGTCTCAGCGAACAGTAAGCAATTCGACAGGGCTCATGCACTTCGATTTCCGTTAAAAGTTCCAAAATTTTCCACTTATCATCCCCTCTCAGTTTACTTTTCGCGCTAAAGTTATTAATGCCTCTCTGCTTCACTGTGGTTGTCACCTTGTCCCCTACTAAACTTCCCTCACAAATTACACAGACTCCGGAAAAAGACATTTTTGCGTCTATAACACGTTCAATAGTCACCCAATGCCCAGTCTTGGTATTATTGAAATCGAGGAAGCCGTAATAACGGTGTAAAGGAAACACTGTCAATAATTTGCACTACACTTAAGAGATATTTTGATATTTTTATCTAGACTAGCACTAGACTACTCGTATGCCACGTGGCTTGGGCCTTAACTGAATTATTAACGACTATCGGTTGAATGCAACTGAAGCAGGGACAGCTGCTCCATCCCGTTAGGGGAAGGGGCCAGGTATAGACCCTTCGATTCTAAAATACCACTAAGAGAGTCGGCATAATCATGAAAAAATTCGGATTTTCGTCCACACCGATGCTAGTAGTTTCACGTTTGAAAATAAACTGAGAAAATATTCGTTAATAATATTGTTAATAACATAGATCCTTCGATTCTAAAATACCACGAAGAGAGTCGGCAAAATCACGAAAAAAAATTGTACTTTCCATACGTGAAACTACTAGTCCACAGCGATACTAGGAGTTTCACGTTTGCAAATAAAGATAGAAAATATTAGTTAATAATATTAGATAATATTAGGCACTGAAAATGCAGGAAAAAGAAAATTAAGGGGACGGCGCCCTTCGATGACCCAAGGAGTCGAGGGGTAACAATACGGCTCCATTGCCTTATGCCTCAGGTAGATCATGCACTAAAAATGATACTTAAATGGTGAGGTAATTGAATTAGAGCGAGTGAATTGTGGTGTACTCCCATCAATTTTCGATTTTAGTTCAGGCAGACATAGTTTAGACTGTAATATGTTCTGTGCCCACTTTAAGGTTCATTGTATTTGGTCATTGCAAATTCTTGAGAATTTCCGTGTATTTCAATTGTTTCCTTAATCCTCCCCAGGTATACGCATTCGACGGAGCATTTGAAAGTTCTGCGCATGCCGCGTATATGCATAAGTGGCGCGCGCAACGGGGGGCCGGGCATACGTGATCAGCTGATTATTTGGGTCTTTTTGTTCCAAACTGTGTTAAAAAATTAATTAAAAAATAACAGTAGGCTCAGGAACATTACTTCTACTTGAAATTTGAAAAATGAGATCAGCCCAACCTTTGAATATGTTTACTTTTTCGATAGGATTAGACAAATTAATCCAGTGTAGTTTTTTGGCGTTCGCCCCAATTTTTTCATTAGTTTTTAATTAATTAAGGATATTTCTGTTAAACGTGTGGGTGCACATTTTTTATATAATGATCAGGGAAATTTTCTCTATATTTTGGTGTAATTTCAGCCTGTCAGGACTTTTTGAGGTAGTCAAGGTCCAATTTGACTGGCCTATGGGGAGGAGAACGCACACTGGAAGAGTTAAAAGCCTCTTCCGGGAAAATATCTTTACAGTTGTCATCAAATGCTTGTGATGTTGGGAAGGCTGTCATGGCGATTTGTTGAGAGAAACTTCATGAAAAGTAAATAGGCAGCAGATTTGACGATTTGCAAATTATTAGTAATCTACTCGATGGGTTCGAATTTCAATTGAAGAAAACAAAAACAAAAAAAGGTACTTCATATCTTTTCCTTACGTTGCAAATAGGAATGATTTCATAAAATTCTAAATCATTTTTTTTTGTTTTATCGAAGACTGACTTGTTAGGAGGTTACTTATCCCCCACATTCACCACACCGGGTACGAATTTGACTGTTAATCCTTTTATCGCACACAAGCTTCGATTTACACCGCGGAAAATTGAAAGATAGGACAGTTACTGGAAGTTGATTTTTTCGCTATTAAATTGCAATTTGTAAAAAAAATGCAAGAAAAGGTTGTGACGACCTAGTCGTCAATTTAAGAATTAAAAATTTATTGTCGATTTAATTACAATTTCGCGTCTTGGTTGAAACTCCCTTCATCGATCCCTCAATAGAAATATTGAGGGATAACCATGGAAATCACTCGTGGCTCATGCCAACGATGGTTTAACCACGTTCATTTATATTTTGGAGGATACTCATTGTCGTCACCCTGTAGAAAAATCTCTTCCGGGTCAGGAGGACGACAATGAGGGGAAAGGAGAGAGGACCGTACCGAGGATGACCACGTGACGATGACCGCGCCCCTTCCCCTTCGCGGATACCGTGGCCACCGGGAAATCGCCAGGAAAACTTTGGGAAAATTCGGGAAGGACGAAAACCCCCGAAATATTTGCGTGATGAGGTCCCGCAAACCCAGGACTCGGGGGAGTCTTCCGCCAGACGTCATGGACAACGCATCTACGAAAAAATACAATTTATAGTCCTAGTTCATGTAATAGTCACAGTCAAGTAGCGTCACAGTTCATGAAAATAACAATTATTTGCCTCGTTGTTATAAATAACTAAGAATAGAGTCAGTGGATCTTCGTTGAACTTCAAAGTCATAAGATCAGAGCTGATTGTGATAATGTCAAGTGAAAGTCGAGTCAATTGATGATTTGTTAATAATAAAATCGAACTATTATTTTTGTTTTGGAGTTTTTGGAATTACGGAGTCGAGAGTATTTGTGGAGTTATAATATTATTTTGTTTATGCCAACATTAACGATTTGATACCGATTACGCTATTTTTTTTGTTTGATTATGAATAAATTGATTCTAATATTATTTGGAAAATACTGTGTTTGTGTAAAATTGATTCGAAGTGATAAGAACGTAAGGGGTTTCGTCCCCCTTCCCCCTTGAGATTATTAGAAATTGACCTAGCTGGAATTTGTTAGTTTGTCCCGGAATTATTGGAATTAAAATAAAAGCTAACTGGCGTCCTTCACGGTAAAAATAAATTAAAAATAAATATAATCAAAAAGTCCATCGTCACAAGGTATTCTGTCCTTTTGAATGCTCTTTCGAATGGAATTGGTTCAATGAAATTCTGAGCAATAGTTTTTTTTTATTGTAAAAACAATTTTTCGCGGGGGTAGTTCACCCCCTAAATTTCAACCACTGCGGATGATTTTAATTCACATATTCATCATTCATCATGAGCTTTCTTTTACATGGCAAAATATTTGTCTGAGTATTCTCTTTATATACGCAAACGACAACATAACCTGAGAAGTGGGCTACTTCAGTGGACAGTTTTGCCTCCAAAATCCACGTATTAGTCGATAAGAAAAAATACGTTTCCCTTAGTTTTGACTCCTCTATAACATATACAAGTTTCATCAAAATCGGAGGCGGACACCTACCTCGGGTTCCTTGTTAGTCATATCCCCTATTATCTATGTTCAGCAATTTTTTCTTGAGCTGCTTATTTACTCGGTTTCATTGACAAAATCTCGAATTTGATAAAAAGGACATGCCACGGTAGTGACATTTAGGCTTGTTTCAGCTCTCTAAAGCTAAATAAACGGTCAGGTAATGGCATCTATTTTATGGAAACGGTGAAATGTTATAGTGTCTCCCGACATCCGGAGAAATTTGATTATTATTTCATCATTTTGAGATTGGAAATTTGAAGGACAAGAAAATAGCAATTTGTAGATAATCATCCATATGTTGACTTAGCACATGGAATATGGAACTTAGCGATTTTTATGCAGATAAACACAAGGCATGTTCAGCTCAAGTTAACTTAATTTTTTGGCAATAATAACTGCGCACGAGGACGTATTTCACGATATAATTTCGATAACATTGTTAATTGCATGATGTTTCATCCTTGGCTTTTGTCTGACGAGAAAATATCTGGGTCTGTCAGAGGACGGTTATCGTCCACGGTGATGAGACCTATATACAGTGGAACCTCCATAAGTGCTTGCCTTCATAACTGCAGTCTGTCCCAGCGAAGGAGAGGGACTCTTCCCCCACCATTACATTTCCCCTCTATGCGCGTTCTCTTTCTAACCTCTTTCGCTCTCTGACCGATGCGCGAGGAGTGTGCGCAATGGTATTATGTTTACCCGATCAGCCGGCGTGTGTGTTCACTTGAGAAATGTGGAAAAAATGGCCAAGTGTAATGAAAAAAAAACAAAAAAATCGTGGGATTTGGCTGTCAAATTGAGAGCGATAGATGAGGTGAGACGTGGTACAGATACCGGCGTTGTAGCCAAGGAATTAAATGTGCATGTGACAACAGTACAGAGATGGATGAAGAAGGAGGAAAAGTATAGGAAATGGGTGGAGGATCACGAGGATGTTTTACTGTCTGGAAAGAAGAGGATCAAACTTCCAATGCATCCACTGGTGTATGAAGCTGTTTGGATGTGGTTTAAGCAGCATCGGATTGCAGGATTTCCTATAACTGGCCCAATACTCCAGATCCAGGCACTAAATTTTTGGAAATTGTTTGGGGCTACTGCAGAATTCAAGGCGAGTCCAGGGTGGTTGGAAAAGTGGAAAGTTCGACATGGTATAAAGCGTGTGATACTTAGTGGGGAAAAAGTGTCTGCTGATGAAGCTGGTGCAGCAGTATACAAGGAGAAGTTTGCCAAAATCGTGAGGGAGAGGAGGGTTTGACACCCGACCAAGGTTTCAATGCTGATGAGACATCTCTAAACGTTCGTCAGGTGCCTAGAACATCATTAAATTCTGCCAGTGTCACTGCTGCAGCAGGATTCAAAGTCCAAAAGGAGAGACTCACTGTGATGGCCTGCTGCAATGCCTCTGGTACATTTAAACTACCTCTGGTGGTAATTGGCAAATATGCCAAGTTTCGTGCTCTCAAGAACTTGAGCACACTTCCAGTAATCTACAAGAACCAGAAAAGCGCCTGGATGAGTGCCTTTTTGTTTGAGGACTGGTTCAAGACTCAATTTGTGCCTGAAGTGGAGAAGTTCTTGGCATCCAAGGGGTTACCACCAAAAGCAATCCTGTTCGTGGATAACTGTTCAGCACATCCTCCTAAAGTAGCTGTCAATGAGATCAGAGTGGAATTTCTACCACCTAACACGACTCCATTGATTCAGCCCATGGACCAGGGGTGCCTCCAAAATATTAAAAGTTTGTATAAGATCAGACTGAAGGCATTTTATCATGGAGCAATTTAATAATGGAGCCAGCATTCCCCAAGCATTAAAAAATGTAACGATTCGTGAGGTAATATTTTAACAACTCAACAATTAGTAAAACATGGAAAAGGTAAAAAAATTATATGTTGTAATGTTACTCACTAAATGTTGTGAAATCGTAGTGAAATTCTTTTTGATATTTATGTTCATCAATCACATTCCCGATTTTTCTTAATTACACAATTATCTCGATAATGAGTGCCTTTTAAAGGGAAATTTAAAAAGACCTTTTTTATAACTCGTGAAATTTCCAAAGATTTTTTTTCAATTTTCTCCTGCAATCAGTTATTAACGAGAGAACAATCAATACAAATTGATTATTTGTGTTAATTGAAAACTGGCATTTTTCACATCTTGTTAAATTGTTATTTACCTTCATAATCAGACATTTTTCGAGAAAATGCTAAAAATCTTTTTTTGTAGCCAATAAAATTTATAGTAAAAAAGATCTTTTTACATTTTGATCGAAAATCACTTTTGGAGATGAAGATAACAAGTAACAAACATCGATTAAGCCTAATCCACCATTTAATTTTCTGAATACGTTCACTCTATGTTTTGCAGCTTTGGCCTGATATCATGGAGATCATGGCATCAACTGATTCAACTGAAGCTGCTACAAATGTTTCATATACCGAAGAGCAAGAAACTTTGATCCACAATTTCCATGAGCACCTTCAAAACCACGAGGATTATGTTGGACTACAATTGGATGATGAATAATGTTTGAATGAAGAGGAGATTATGCAGGTTGTCCAGGAAGAACACAGTGGTATATCTGAAAATCACAATGAAGATGGGAAAGAAAACGAAACTAGCAATGTGGATCACAGAGATTTAATTGCCAAAGAGTTATCAGAAGCCCAGGAAAATCTGAAAAAAGTTATCCATTTCTGTGAGAAGTTTCCCCATTACTCTAAGGGACAATTACAAGGCTTATATCAAGTCAGAGACGCAATGGAGACCCAAATGTCAATGCCAACCTCTCATTCCAGTCATTCTTATCTACATTAGTTTATTATGAAAAAGACAGAATTTATCTGTGATTGTCTCTTGTCATGTAAAAAATGTAATTTTTTGTGTGATACATTTAGTTGCATAATAGTAGAGCATAATAATTGAATACTGTCGTTTGTGATAATTATGATAATTATCTTACAAGTTGGACATTTCAGAACGAGATGTAGAAATATGTTTTTTTGTAACGTTTCCAAAAAGATATCTTTGAAAGAGATAATTGGTAATGAGAAAAATCAGTTGAAGTTTTCCCCTAAAACTCCTCGTTATTCAGATAATTGATTAAATTATTAAAACTTGGAAGAGTGAAACGTTGCTCGCACTTCCTTCTCCTTGTCATTTTCTCAAACCAATGTAATAATTTAATCTCCCATATTTCAGATGTCAGAAATCCTCTTTAGCAGTAAGTAGTTTATTATTTAAAAAAATAAATAATGTATCTGTTATGTAATTTTCTCATTTAGAAAATGTCAATTCTTACGTGATTCATCAAATGTGATTTAATATCATCATTTAAAAAATGAACAATGATACGAATAAACGCATTTGCTAAAATGATTTTTTTTCTGTAATTTATCCTTTAATATTGAATTCTTCCGCATCTCCTATTTGAATTTGGCTACTTCGCACGCAGGCCGTTTAGTGGTTAATTTCCCCACCCTTCCCTCTACACCCGTCTCTTTCTGACTCGGCGCTCTCGCTCTTTCGCTGGCGAAGAAGGGTCCTTTCACAATTGCAGCTTCCAAGAACTCGAGCCCCCAGAGGCGTGCATTTATGGAGGTTCCACTGTAGAAATCACGACTTTCTCCATCGATATAAGACGATAACTTCAATAAATCTTTCTTCTTCTCTTTATTGATAGGGTTGGGGGAAATAGGAAGATGAGAAACCTCCAGTCGTGGCATAGAATTCTTTTTCTTCATATCCAATAGTAAAAATTTGTCATTCTCCTGAAGACTGCATTTGTATTGAATCAAACTTAGAATGGAGTGCCTATATCGCATCCACTGCACTAGTCTTCACATAAATTTCGCTCCAGTAGTGTTAAGGTTTGGTTTTTACAAACTATCATCATCTAGAAGATCAGAAAATTCAAATTGTTTTTGTGCATTCATCACAACCACTTCGTATTGTTTACTCATGTCGCGTTCCATATTATAGTAGTCTTTGGATACATGATTATTTTCAGTTTTCTTCTTTGCACGCAACGAGTAGCAAGCAACGAGTTATTTTTCCACTCCTCGATAAGCGTCAAATTATCTCATTAATCAGTAATTTTTTAGAGCAAATTCATAAGATATTTTTTGTAGAACATTTTCGGAGCCATTTCCTCCTTGAAATTTACTGATTATCGAGATAATTGGATGGTTATCGAGAAGCAAAAAAACGGTTTAGTACCCTCTAACACTCCCCGACTGATATTTACTTTTCAAATCATTTTTTGTTAAGTGGTGGTCAAAACTGTCGGAAAGAAAAATGAAAAGTAAATATGAAAAGAGAGAGGGAGAGAGAGAGAGAGAGAGAGAGAGAGAGAGAGAGAGAGAGAGAGAG
>NW_021681348.1:102021-114525 GCF_001412515.2 Diachasma alloeum
AGAGAGAGAGAGAGAGAGAGAGAGAGAGAGAGAGAGAGAGAGAGAGCAATTTACCTGTGTCCGTTTGCTGAAGAGGGGCTGAAACACATTTCTGTTGCATATTAACACCCTCTGGATATAATTTCGGTGCTACCCCCATTCGGGCAATTTTAAAATGTAAACACTGAATAGCCTTGAATGGCCGCGAATGACCCGGCGGTACATCACGAACAAATTGTGAGGCAGTTTTCGCCACTGAATAATATTTCTCATTTAAATACCGACGACTCACCTACTTATCTTATGAGTGAAAATACAGACATATTCATTTAAATCCAAATTAATGTTCCAGAATAAGAAATTGAATCCCTATCAATACATATAGAGATAAGTAAAGTTATCTCCTCTACGTCCCTTCAATTTTTGGAGTTATGTGAACTTATCTCCATTTACATTAATAGGAAATTAAAAGTAACGGATATCTCTTTATTTATTCGTCATGCAATTTCGAAAAAAATGAAGTTACCTCAGTTTTGAGGCTTTCGCGGCCATTATTAATGACTTGGTTGGCTTCCGGATGGATGCCGCGTTGAGTTTCAGCATTGCGTCGACGTTTCGCAAACATTGCAGTCTGCATCTTCAGGGCTATGAGCTCCGATTCTGAGCTCCGATGTGTGGGAGCAGTCCTTATATACCTTCCCTTGTGGTGGTGGGGGAAGGGGAAGGGGGGGGGAGAGTCAGCCAATCATATGTTTTTAATTGATCAGCTGGTCAATTAAAAAACCGGGAGGACGGTTTTCCAAATGGGGTTCACTTGATATCCTCTGTCCCTGTTGAGGTTGTTAGGGTTTTTATGGATCTCCAAACCCTCTCGGTATTTCCTTTCGAAATACCCTTGAGACTTGGCCAGCATTTTGGCTTGGTCGTAGTAGATAGTATGTCCAGTATCCATCCAATGTTCAGCCAGGGCAGACTGTTCTAAGTGACCGTATTTGGAGCACCGCTGGTGTTCTTTGATCCGTGTACTGATCTTCCTCCCGGTTTCTCCAATGTACACTTTCCCGCATGAGCAAGGGATCTCGTACACTCCTGGTGTACTCAAGGCTGGTCTTGGATCCTTCGCGCTCGGCAGCATCTGTCCGATCTTCTTTGGGGGTTGGAAGATCGTTCGGATGTTATGTTTACCGAGTACTCTGCTGATGCGTTCTGTTGTGCCTCTCAGATAGGGGAGGAGGGCCATTTTAGGTCTTTCCTGGTTTTCCTCAGGAACAGTCTCCTCTTGGAGAGATGAGAGCTTGCTCTGTAGCTTTTGCTTGACCTTTCGAATTTGTTGGATGTTATACCCATTCGTGGTCAGAGCTGTCTCAAGATGTTCAACTTCACTGTCAACGTTTGAGGGTTGAGAAATTGTAAGTGCTCTATACATGAGAGAGCTGATAACGGAGTGTTTCTGGGAGGGGTGGTGATGGGAGGTAGCATTGAGATACCTGCCTGTGTGTGTTGGCTTGCGATATACTTGGTGGCCCAGAGTGCCATCCTCGTTGCGCCGAACCAGAACATCCAGAAAAGGAAGACATCTGTCCTGCTCAATTTCCATGGTGAACTTGATGCTCGTGTGCTGATTGTTCAAGAACTCCAGGAATTGGGTTAGACCAGTCTTTCCATGTGGCCAGATGACAAAGGTATCGTCCACATATCTGAACCACACAGAAGGTTTCTGAGGTGCTGACTTCAATACTTCGTTCTCAAAGTGTTCCATGAATATATTTGCAATAATCGGGGAGATGGGAGAACCCATTGCTGCTCCTGATTTTTGCTCATAGAATTCTCCTTCGAACTGAAAGTATGTAGAAGTCAGGCAGTGCTCAATTAAGGGAAGGAATTGGGAATAAATGTTATTGGAATTCTTGATGATTTCCAAGGTTTTTGAGATTGGGACGTTAGTGAAGAGTGATTCTACATCGAAACTAACTAAGATATCATCTGGAGAAGTCCGAAGATTTCTAAGTTTGTTGACGAAATCTAGTGAGTTCTGAATGTATGAACCGTTCAGGCCAGTCAACTTTTGGAGTGGTTTCGTGAGAAACTTGGCCAGCTGGTAAGTTGGCGGTCCACTGTTACTGACAATGGGACGGAGAGGAACAGACTCTTTATGGATTTTGGGGAGTCCATAGAGTCTAGGAGGGAAGGACTCTTTAGGAGTGAGGAATTTCGTCAAGTCAGCGGAGAGACCAGCCTTCCTCAGGAGATCAACAGTTTTTCGCTCAATTGTACGAGTAGGATCCTTCCTGAGCTTGACGTAAACTCTGGAGTCACCCAACATCGCACTGAGCTTACCGGAGTAGTCGTCCTTATCCATAACCACCGTGGCATTGCCTTTGTCTGCCGGAAGAATGATCAAATCATTATTTTCCTTTAGACTACGCAGTGCAAGGCGTTCCTCCCTGGTGATATTGTCACTAGGGGGGGTGGCCTTGTGGAAGATGTTGGACAACTTTCTCCGGATCTCGTTGCTGGTCTCCTGAGGAAGATGGTAAATCGCTGTCTCGGTGCGACTGATGATTTCCTCGGTGGGGATCTTTTTGGGGGCAACAGCGAAGTTGTGTCCTTTTGCCAACACAGATACTTGTGCTTCACTAAGCTCATATGTGCTCAGATTCTTCACAGTGTGAGTGAGGGTCGGGACTTTCTCCTGGGGGATCAACTTCCTGAACTTACCCCTCTGACTCTCAGTTCTCATCTCAGCTGTTCGGACTGCTTGTTCATTGGTAACACGATCAAGAGTCTCCCACAGCTGAGGTTCCAACTGCTGAGCCAGAAGCAGGTGAAGATCGAGGAGTTGTTTGGAGAGATGAGCCAGGTTCTTCTTAGCTGCTGTTATTCTCTCCTTGACCAGTCTCAGCGAAGCTTGGCACTTTACTACAGAAATTAAATTTTCCTGCCGGGGATTCGAACCTACAACCTACGGAGTCGCAACCTAACGCGTTACCATGGAGCTATCGCACGCAATTCGTAGTGGTAGCAATCCGCATTGTCTGTATGAAGTATCCAAATCGATTTCAAATCCATTTGGAGTTGATAAATCTCCAACCAGTGCCCACACAATAGTTGACGGGAATTATTCTTCAGTGTCTTAAAGCGGGTGATTTAAGGAGTGGCTGGGAGAGGAGCGGTGCAGAAAAGTAAAAATCTTAAGTCGCTGAAAGGACCCATCCAGCGACTTCTGATACACGATGAATTCATGTAAATTCATGGAACACGTGAGATTCAACCCGTTTTACCCCGTGTGTGATCCTGAAACTTCACTTTCCGAGTTTGCAACTTTTTCCGCAAGTTTCTCAACTTTCATCCGATTAAAAATTTCTTTTTATATATGGGTGAGATTCCAACGAATAAAATTGGGCATCCATTTCATTTCATGTTGAATAGAATATATAGCTATTGATTGTTTTGAGATATAGGGAGGAGGGGGGAGGATAATAGCACCCGGTAGCGAATAGGTAATGAGTTTCAACGAGAACAATCCCTGATAACCGAACTGTCGGGTACTGAAATCCAGCAAACTGGGGTCCCAAAAATATTATTGTCTTCAGAACAAATATTATATCTTTTGACGAAAATTTTTCCATTCTCAGTGCAAACTATTTTGCGCTTGAAAATTTTTTTGCTACGAATCTCTTGATAGATGTAAAAAAACACTTCTCAAAAAACTTTTTTTCTTAGTACGCACAGAGTACTAAAATTCCATGATTATTACCGGAAAGCAGAAACGTCGTTTCTCTTTAATTACTTGATAGTTCCAGCACTTGACACTCATGATATTCACTTTCGGATATTGAATAAATGAAACGGGAAAAAAGTACATATATACGGAAAAATGGTGCAAATAAAATCTAGTGTGCCACCGGTATTTTCCCAGGAGAGTTCATAAGATGAATGATCTCCGTTATTTTCCCTGTGCTGAAGCAGAAAATATCCTTCACCGTCAATTATTCAAAAAATCCTTAGCATTTAATATACTGTAAAATTTTCGAGAAAACCGGTAATGACTGGGGAACGCAAGACATTATTCAATGCGAGGAAATCAAATCCCTTCGAAGTAGATATATAACACCGGTTCTGGACCAACGTTTTGGGAACCGGTTCTGGAACAACGTTTTGGGAAGGGTCATGAGGGTCAGTTGGCGAGGGTCTCCCGTGAGTGTGTGGTGGGTGGCTAATTAATTAATTAATTAATATATTAATTAGTTTATTCGCGACATCAATTCGCGGATTTTCGCGCTCATCCTTTTGGCAAGGTTCATAAGAGTCTCTTGGTGAGGGATTCATCGTAAGTGGGTGGCTAATTAATTGAGTAATTAATTAATCAGTTGATCAATTAATTAGTTTATTCGCGACATCAATTCGAGGATTTTTGCGCGCAACCTTTTAACAAGGGTCATAAGAGTCTGTTGTTGAGGTGTTTTCCACGAGTGGGTGATGGGTGGTTAATTAATTAATAATTCAATTGGTGAATTTGATTCGCGGTTTTTTTAGCTCAATGCTCTGGGAAGGGTCTGTTGGCGAGGAGTCCGATGAGTTTTTCGTGAGTAGGTGGTTTATTGATTAATTAATTAATAATTCGCGGAATTAATTTGCGGTTTTTCTAGCTCAACGCTCTAGGTAAAGGATCACAAGAATCTCCGGTGAGTGGGTGACTAATCAATTGATTGTTATCAACATTCCTGAAATTCCAGTTGGGAGTAACATGAGTCATCGCAGCAGAGGCTTAAAGTCATAAATCAGCACATGTAAATTTTAATGCAATTCCGAGAAAAGATAAGAAATCTCACAACTGATCTACTAATCATTTTTCATGGTTCTTGAGATTCCTGGAATTCCACTCGGGAAAAAAAGAGTCATCACAGAAAGAAAGTAAGAACATGAAAACTTTCACTTTTGACTCATTCCAGAAAGAGTCAAAAAGCAATCTACAGGATCAAACGTGAAAAAAAAACTCACGAATATAATTTTGGATACAAAATTCAGAGAAAAATCCCCCCACAATAGGTGGTTGCAAACAGACAATCGGATATGCCCTGTCCTCCCTCCCTCCATAATAAAAAAATGTAAAGAAAATATGTACACATAAACCCTCAAAAAATGCTTTATACGCTAGCTGCGTATCTGATATAGAGTACTAGTAACGTCGCCTCAGTGGTGTCTTTTTGCAACTTATGGATAATAACGACCAACTTCATAGCTTCGCCGCGCCGAATTCAAACAAAACCTGTAAAGGGTCAAGTGACTTACAGAATTTAAAATCAAGAAGATTTGAAAATGTCCGTTATAATCGGGTGTGGATTCCAGTCAGTGGATATGCAAGGTTTTCGGAAAAAAAGTGTATCCAAAGGAGTGAAGCTCATGGCTAGCTTTCATGTGAAAGACGTTACCGAAACGATTGATTCAAACTCTCGATTTCTTCAAGGTTTCATTATCCCAGAGACGAGAGTTAACAATCCCAGATATCACATAAAAATCGAGGTACATTATCTCTTCGCTTCTGTACATATTTTCTCATAACTCTGAATATTAATTTAATATACTCAAAATTTTCGTGCTAGCTCGATGAAAATCGTATTGTCAAGACTTCTACCTGTTTTTGTAAAGCTGGCAAGGCACGATGTAAGCACATTGCAGCTGTTTGCGTTTTCGTAAATAAAGAAAATGTATGGTCGAAAACGAACGAACCATTGGTATGGAATAAACCATCTGAGACTCAATCGCAAAAGTACAGTAAAGGTGCTCGCATTGAAGCTCTCTACTCCATCGATCAATCAAGCACTGGTGAAATTCCAAAGAAAATTACAGTTGATTGTATAAACAATATTCCTGAGAACTTACCAGAGATCAATTGTCCCTTCTTCAATGGCATTAAGATTGAAAGATCTTGTATGGCGGAGCGCGATAAATTCATAGCTGACGAGTTGAAGAAACGCGGGGAACTCTTATTAGTGGTAGACTTCCTAGAAGAATTTCAACATGCCTCGACTCCTTACCACGCGTACGTGTCTTCGTTAGATCCAGATGAAGAAAATCGCGTGAGACGTTCGCGAAAGTACAGGTGGATAAATGACGAGAAATGAAGATAAATGGCGAGAAATTTGTATTGAATCGAGTTCACAATCACAATCCTTTTTGTGGTTCCAAGAGCGATATTTACGAGTGACATGTAGTTCAAAGGCTTACCAAATCAAAACGAGACAGATAAATTTTGACAGATTAGCTCAACAGTTTAAGAATCAAAAGCAAGGGGGTGGGGGTGCTATGACTGATGGCATGAAGTATGGATTGAAGACGGAATCTGTTGCTCGAGAGGCTTTCGAGGCAGAAACCGGAATGAAAGTTCATGAAGTAGGATTAGTTATTTCCAAAAGGCAGCCTTTTCTAGCGTGTAGCCCTGATGGAATCATCGTCGAGGAAAAAGCCTTACTTGAAATCAAGTGTCCTCATACTTGTGAAAATCTTCATATTGTTGATAGAAAAGCGAAAAAGTCAAACGTTTCATACCTCCACTTCGGAGTTGATGGAGAAATATTATTGGACAAAACTAAGGATTATTACACTCAAATTCAAACCTCACTGTATTTTTTGGGATTAACCAAATGTTACTTGTATGTTTACTCCAGAAAAGACAGTGTTACCATAGAAATTCTCAGAAATGAAAAATTCATGCAAGAACTCATTCCTAAAATTGAACAGTTCTACATGGAATTTTTCCTACCGGCTTTAGCTGGAAAATCTTGAAGGAATAAACATTGTACTTTAACAAAGATAACTCCAAGTGAATAAAATTTCTGATAATCAATATTGTTATATTCTTCATTATATATACATGAATAATGATTCTGAATCATTTTTTTATATTTGGAAAACTAATGATAGTCTTCGGGTTTCGTGATGGGGGGTTGAAAGTTGGCTAGAACGCAGGCGAAATGTACAATTTTATCTAATGAGAGTAGTAGCTCATTATTGACATTTCGCAGAACTTGATAAACCTTCACTCGCTGAATAGCTCGCTCAACATGGATACGAACTGATGCAATCCTGTATCCTTCTTCCACTTCTGCCTCAGTGAATTGTGGATTGTATCCAAATGGAGGCATCACAAGAACAGCTTTTCTACCCAATAACTCATTCTTTATCTGAGGAAACCCTTTATCAGCCAAGATCAAATCACCGGGTTCAATCAAATTTAAAAATCCAGAATCGTTAGTGATGAAACTATCATTTGCCCTACCTCCGTAACCTTTTGATATAAATGTAATAGAACCTGCGGGAGATATGGCGATCAAGTATTTAACTGTGAAACATGATTTGTAGTTTGAATACATTAATACTCTCCGCTCGACTGTTGAAGGAGTATCACATCGAATTTCAAAACAGTCAATAATTGCTCTACAATTCGGATAATTTTGGAATGATAGCGGTAACGTTTTTTGAATGGCAAATTTAGAGGGCCAGTAGATCCAATCTTTCGAGGTTTTTGATAGTAGATCGAGGATTTCGTAAAATATTCTCGATGCAGTCGTAGCATGTATCCGAAAAATACAACCCAAAACAGTGAAAGGAAGTCCAAGTTTCATCTTCATCAAAAATAGAAGCAGACGGTTTTGCAAAGTCATTTTCCGAAAGAACTTGTGGTTGTTTCCCGAAATTACATAAGCCAATAAGAAAGAAAATATACCGAGTGACACTCCTCCAATCTGTTTCATAGTTAAATCTGAATCAACATTCTCAAACCCAATGAAGCCCTCTTTGAATTCAACCTCTGGACCACAACCCCGATCACATTTTTTCATTTCCAATTCGACGGACTGTACTGATGCATTCTTCATAGGCTTTGAGATATAAATTTCAGTTTGAGTGGAGGCCTCATTGCCTGACATGAAACAATACAAAAGATTCAATTGGTCTCTGTCCTCTGTCCCAAATATCTCAGTCTGTACAGAAACTTCCCTCGTTCGCAGTCTAGGAGGTGTCCTTGGGAGCTCAATGTTCATAAGGTCTAAGAGGAATGAATTTTCGATAATTATTTTTTCATTTTTCACGTCAGAAACATGAAGGAGATTATATTTCTCATAAGGGTGAACATACTTTCAATAGAATCGCATCTTTCAGTAGCACTAATAGTAGATCGTCTGCTCTTGGTGACAGGATTATTTCGTATTTCATTGCTTGCGGATGAAGGAGAGAAAATTGAAGGAACATAAGCAGGACTTTGAGACTCACTCGATTTAGCACCACCAACGAAATGGGCACTACAAACTCTTGAATCTCTTGTCGGTGTCCATTGTTCACCATTCTCACTATAGATAGATTGGAGCTGAATAATTAACTATCCAAAATCTCTGGTTATTATCAAGCAGACTTACTACTTGCTTCTTACAGCATCAATCCATTGTTTTTTCCTCTCTTTCTCATAAGATCTCCCAGGAAAACAATAAAAATGTAACTCGGGATTTTTGGCTTCAGTGTGGGGACAGCCTCTGACACAACAACCTATTTTCGATTCAGTCATGTTTTTTTCAAATGTGATTGAATTAAATTTGAGTATGGGAAGAATATGGTTATAATTTATAACACTCGAAGGCAAGAGAAAATCAATAAACAAATTTCGAATCATTTGTTTTTCGTACCTACATCTTGTCAATTTCCGCCACAGGCGGCGCAATCGGTGGTAAGCAGCTAGAGTATTAGAGTGGGGTAATTCGCTATATAACCTCTCAAGTTCGAGAGTTTGGAGAGCATCAGTTTACTTTTTTCTCTGCTCATGTAGAGTTACTCCATTCGACGTCAACAACAAGCATTCAAGAGAGAGTCCATACACCAGTAACAAGAGTTAAAAAATAGATTGGAACGTGTACTGAAAGACATTGAAAAAAATAATCCAGTTCAAAAGTGACGTCAAAGTGTTGTGCTCAAATCTCCACCAGACCAATATTGCAGAACCAACATCATGAACTTCGATAAATTCAATAGTGTCTCGAAGAGGGAGAGTCTTCCTCTTCTGAAGATGTCAGAATTGGAGGAAAATAAGGTGGACTGCATTACTGCAGTTCACAAACCGAGAACAAAATTCGGGGAGAGCCTACTCTTTCATTTGGATGGCAAACATGCAGTCTTTGCAACCAATAGAGCATCAAATTATTTCAACAACCAACCGGAGGAGTGGGAGATTTTGCAGTCACTCGGGTTAAAGGGTACAATGGAGCTGAAATACTTGAGTGGTTCATACAACGACTTCATCCTCGGTGAATTTTTGAGGCCAACAGCTCCAGAGGAAAAAGTAGAAGCGTAAACTATTTTGAGGATGGATAAAGAAATAAATAAATAGACACAATTTTTATTTCAATTTTTTTTATTAATGAAAAATTTCTCACTGAAAAAATATTACAATGTAGTAGTTTTTAAAAAAATATACGAATAAGCCTCAATTGCAAAAAAATGGGCTTTTTTATTTTTTTCTTGAAAATTATTTCATTTCACACAATCTTTTATATCATAGGGGTGGTCCATCAAAAGTATCACCCTCGATTGTTTGATAGTGTTCCAAACAATGTCTACATCTTTTGATCTACCAATCAGCTCTCATGGCATCAGTCAACTTGTCTCAAGCCTGATCAATATTGGATACGGCAGATGGGCAATATCCTGACCATCCATTAAATTTAAATTCTTGGTGATGCCCGAAATAATAATAG
The DNA here is from genome assembly GCF_001412515.2 of Diachasma alloeum. Taxonomy (NCBI): domain Eukaryota; kingdom Metazoa; phylum Arthropoda; class Insecta; order Hymenoptera; family Braconidae; genus Diachasma; species Diachasma alloeum. The sequence goes on from NW_021681348.1 coordinate 111,744, forward strand.
TTATATATGATAATAATAGTTATATATGTTAATAATAGTTATATATGAATTACAACCTTTTAATTATCCGTCTACTTGTATCACAGTACCATAGTGCGAACTAAATGGTAAGGATTGAATGAAGATCCGATATGGAAAGGAAACAATGATGGTAGTAGTCCCCAAATGATGGAATTCAGAATATACATTGATATTATTATAGAAGCTCAGACCATTTATTTCTTCTAGTATTATATTCTCAATCAACATACTTTCTGTTGGGATCAATCTACAGTATGGATAGTATTAGAGGACGTAATGCATACAAAAATGATATTCTTCAAAAAAATGCAGCAAACAAAGTGATTTTTTGCACCATGAGCATCTGACTACTGCAATATTGGAACAGCCTTCAATATCACAGTGCGGATGAGATGATTGCCCGAATGCAAAATCGACAGGATTTTCGAATTCATTTGGTTTTTTTAGAAATGTAACCACTCTGAAACCAGGCATAACGAAATAAATTTTGATACCTTGGTGATGATAATTGATTATGGACTAAAGACTGCAACTTTATGATATTGTTCCGCAAATGTAAATTAATATTATAGTCCATTAGGACGACACTATCTGAAAAATAACGAACATAATTCTTCCATATCCTAAAGTCATATACGTCAAGGGGTTGAATTTTTCCAGTAGTCCCCTTTGGTATCAACATAGTTAATAATTCTTTATCCGGAGGAGTAATTTCTTTCACGACTTGAGGACAGTGTCCGCTCCAGGAATCGATTAACAGTAGACTTCTAGGACCCACGTTTGGGAAAAAGACTTCCTTTAACCAGGTTTTGAAATGCTTTGAAAAATCAAGTACTAGATGATAATCCTAATTATTGTACAGAATATATCATGTTTGTTAGGTCTTAAATATTGTCATACGTGAAGTGAGTTTTTCCGATTTTAAAGCGGTGATGAACACATTCGCAGGTTTGAAGAGATTTTGCTCCACTATTGGACCGAAAGTCCCAGAAGGTTCATTCAAAACCAGGAAGAGAGGTGAAAGTAATTTTCCATCAGCAGAAATCAGAGATTGTACTGTATAACTGTGTCGTTGAAGTTATCGATTGTACGACGCACGTTACTTGTTTAGTACCTTCTTCAGCTAACGTTCGCCCTGAATGAATTTCCAATTGGAAACCACTTTGATCAGTATTATAAATGTTTTCTGGGCCATACGTATCCCAATAAGACCGAACTTTCAGGAGGAATTCGTCCGCTTCTTTTTGTAACTCTTCCCGAGTCTCTAATGTTTTTCTGGTGATGAATTTGTTCATCTTCCGAGATGTTATGCGGTGTGCTCGTTTGAAATAATGCAACCACCTGGATGAAGCTGTAAAACGAACGTCTTCGAAGCCGATTTCCTTCCGGGCTTGCAGGGCCCACCTTCAGAGATCAGTATCGTGGACGATCAAAACTGCATCGATAGCATTCTTCATATTCTTTAATGTGTACTCCGAAATACGTTTTAACTTCTCCATGTATGTCCCTCCTTTATTGATTTCATTCGCCCAGCGTCGTAACTATCTACGCGATTTCACCTTCCTGAATCGATGGTAAACAGTTTCTATAGAGAGATCCTTCTTTTTTCCCCTTCTCCAGAAGTCAATGGCATTCGTTTTATATTCGAAATCTACAGGTTCCTCATCCTCCGAACAACTATCAGGTGATTCTTCTGTATGTGGTTGAAATTCTTCATCCTCGACCGCTATAATTTCGATATCTTTATATGGCTCTTGCAAATCCAGGGATGTTTCTTCGATCATTTCAACTCCATTATATTCCTCCATTGATTGAATTAATATCCTTTCGAACGTGTCTGCTAATTCACTTCCTCGTTGTTCACGGGTGTTTCAGCAAGATTGAGAATTTCAAATGTTGCCATCAGAAGTCAGATAACGTTGATCGGATTAACTTTCATGGTAGAACAAGTATAGATCACGACACTCACCGAAAAACTACTTTTCTCTTCGATGTATGTTCATAGACTGATTGTAATTCACAAGAGGGATGGAAATAAAAAACATTGATATCGTATAAGTTATATTGATCAGAGTAATTTCATCCTCAGATAACAAATGAGCCATTTGCATCAATATGTTTACAACTCCCGAATATTCTTCAGTTGTGGTTCTCCATTATCAAACGGAATAGTATTGTCGTATGTCGCCATTTACGTCTCATTGAAAACGATATCACATCGAAGCGATAAGAGCAACCGAAATACATTTTATCATCCATCCATTATTTACTATACAAAATCATCGGCTCTTCTTTGTACCACCCATCCACGTTCATATACAGATGAAAATTTGAATTCCTCAAAATATTTCATCATAGCTCATTTTTTCAAATTGGAAATGAAAGCCATTTAATGAAATCTCTACTCTAGCCTTCGGTGAAATTTTTTAGATTCATGGTCATTACTGATTTCTTTTGAAAATGAATAAGGTTGGTCCGATCAATTCGATAAAATACCATGAGGGTTGTTAAGCCCTCAAGTTTCACTCCCGAAGACTATTTCAATTGTTTCATTTATCAGTCCGTGTAAGATCAGTCTATTATAACAAACAATTTAAAACCCATAATTTTTCAAAGAGTCGATGTTTCTTACCTTAAAATTCTAATTTGCGGAAAAAATCCTAACCATGTGCTTTAAATTGTCTCATGCTTTCGAACAAAATGTGTTTCGTAAAATTCTCATCAATATTTTTTCTCCCTTATTAAAAAAAATCCCCCCCCC
>NW_021681348.1:114816-115115 GCF_001412515.2 Diachasma alloeum
GCTTTCGAACGAAATGTGTTTCGTAAAATTCTCATCGATATTTTTTCTCCCTTATTAAAAAAAATCCCTCTCCCCCCTCCCAAGGGTAGTTAACCTCCCCGACACCACTCCTGGATCTTGTCCCAATGGTTTTCCTCATCATTAGCCGTAAGCTTCGTTTTGTACAGGNGTCGATGTTTCTTACCTTAAAATTCTAATTTGCGGGAAAAATCCTAACCATGTGCTTTAAATTGTCTCATGCTTTCGAACAAAATGTGTTTCGTAAAATTCTCATCAATATTTTTTCTCCCTTATTAAAA
>NW_021681349.1:0-287 GCF_001412515.2 Diachasma alloeum
TGAATCGAAACGGCGAATTAAAACCACGAATTAAAACCGCGAATTAAAATGCGAATTAACACCGCGAATTCAACCCGCGAAGTAAAACCTCCAATCAAAGCGCGAATTAATTAATCCCACCAAAGCGCGAATTAAAACCGTGGATCAAAATCTGGACTGAAAACCGCGAATTAAAATCGGGGCTGAAAACCGTGAATTACAGCCGTGACTTGATTAATCCCACCACCCACTCGCGGGGGCTTCTCCCATACTTCTTGCACCCAGAATCGACGAAATGTAAAATCCGC
>NW_021681349.1:297-38564 GCF_001412515.2 Diachasma alloeum
TGGGTTCACAGGCATTTCTCAAATGCTACAGAACTTCCTGATCGAGCAGCAGGTGTATTGCACCCAACGTCTCGTAGCAGAAAGAGAGCTTCTCGGGCTTCTGCAGCCCCTTTTATACCCGTTTCCCCAGGAGTGGGAGGCTATCCCCACTCCGCTGAGCCGTCCTTCGACAGCGCCCTCTCAATTTTACCCGATTTCCGCTCTCGAAGCTTCCCGGATACCTCTTGTTTACGGCATCACCCCCAAAGCCTCGTAAAACTACTTTTCTCGGGGAAGATCTTCCGATTTTCCCGCTTAATCTCCGCAGCGCCCTCTATTTTGGGTGCTCTGCTACTTCCCCAGATGCCCCGAGTGTCAACTGCGTGGAAAAACCCCGCTCTGTCCCCTCGGAACCCTCCGAGACGGGTTTCGAGAGCCTCCGCAAGTGGAAGAAATTTGAATTTCCCTCTTTTCGCGCTTCTGTTTGAATTTTTCCGCGTTAAAATTCGAAATGTTCGCCGTTTGCTCGAATTCGGGTATAGTGGCGCCATCTGTTGGAATCCCTTCTCTCAAGGAGTTACCTTCAAACGGCGTGCCACTTATCGGCGTGGTTCCATCGGTCGGTATGTTTTACCGACCGCCGCTCTGACCGCGGCAAGTTACCGACCCAGGATAAGTTACCCTGGCCAGTTACCCGTCGTGGAAATACCCGTCGGGGAGGCGTTAGATGTCGCCTACTACCCGATTTCGTGCTTCTACCACTCGGAGGTACCCTCAGGTACCTAGCCGACATAGGTCACTAATTAGAAAAATGATCTTATGTACTCGATTGTACATCGTTAGTACATGATTGTACAGTGATTTTTTTTGTTTGTACACCCACCAATTAATTTAAAAAAATTAATGAAGTTTTGGCATGATTCTAGCCGACAAAAATTTCAAACTGTTCAATCAGCTCAAGTTAGGGGTCTATCTCAAAGGAAATCGTTTGTACATTACGAATTTGATATTATTATCGTTTGTACAATCATCATTTATTAGTTAAAGCTGCGGTAAGTAATCATTGTCAACCCCCCCCTCGCCCCGCAGATCATTGTTAGTTCCTACGTTATCGACATTAATATTTACATACACTCTGGTCCGTTGTTTATATCGTTGTCCATATTATTATTCCATTATTTATCCCAATAAATGAACATTGAATGCTTCGAAGTTACAGTTTATTAAGCATCAATGGGTACATTCGTTTTTTTTTCGAGCACGGAGGAATACTTGTGTGCAGTGTTCTATCACCTTGCATTCTGACAAGTAGAAAGGGTTATGGTTGATTACAATCATTAGCAAAAAATTTACTAATGATTTGCACCAGGAGAAGGTCCGCCGATGTTGGCACATGCCGAGTGATTTCTCTCTTCGAGGGAGAAATTGGCAGTAAGTAAAATTGATTTTATTCCAAATTCAATCATTCATTCTCTTAATTTTTTTACAGTCGATTCCTTGTAAAAATTTCGTATAAATAAATGACATTAAATTTCTCATGCGCAAATTTTATATTTTCATTCAGTTACTTTCATTTGATTGATTCATTTTCCCTTTTGGAAGGCAAAATTCAATTTCACCGTTTATTAAGGGAAACTTGAATAAAACCTCAGACAAAATTCGTTTTTTTTCCAAGACTTGATCAGTAATGGCTGAATACCTTGCTCCCAAAAAATAAAAAAATTCTCTTAGACTCATCTCCCCGGCACCCATCTCACTAGGAGATTTTTCCACCGGAAGGACCTTCTAATGAACATCATGATTCTTTCATTTTTATGAATCTTTCAGATCAGATTAAAGTCAGAAGACCGACGAAGATGATTCATAAACATGCCCAATTCTTCGCAGTCAGGCCGGAGATGTTGAAGTCTGGGTGGCTGAAAGATATTCCGGAGCACTTGCTGGGATTTGAGAAGCAGCTTGGAAGGCTGGAGATGTTCTTGTCCGCAAAAATACCATCTTGGAGGGCTCATCAGTCTTGACTGATGCTGTGGTCGATCCCAGGATGTTCCTCGTGCAAACCGATGAGTCCGAGGGACCGTCCTTTGGGACGATTTTTGGAGTTGTGGGGGCTCAGGGAAATTCATGTGGGGCTGTGGCTGGGGCTGGTGCTGAGTGAGGAGGGCAACTTGGCAGTCATCACGCAGGCGTTGAAGTGCTCAGCTGCTGTTGTCCAGGTGACACCGTATGGGAGGATGAAGGGGGAACTCGCTGGGAAGCTGAGGAGGCACTGCAGGTAGGTCATGGCCTGGAAAAACTCAATTAACTTTTTTTTTCTAGTAATTTTGAGGTTTTTTTTACAATTCTCCATGGAATTACGATTTTCATATACTTTCTACTCCACAAGGATCCAACAGACCGAGTAGTCGCCCTCTCCGTCTTCGAGGCCTCCGCCAATGTCGAGAATATGACTCCAGACGTTCTGGACATCCTCTTCAGAAAGTCTGACGATACAAACCTCTCGAAACGCCCCCATCACAAACCCCAAGCGATGGAGAAAACAATGAAGAGGTCAACTGCTTCGGTCTAGAGTCCTCTCTGAATGATCATGATGTGCCAGAATGCCTGAGAGAGTCGACTGACCCTTGTGGCGACACCGAGGACTCCCCATTTATAGTCCAGATCTTTCTGAATAATATCTCAGAAGAGAAAATTCACGTGTCAGTGAGACGGCAGTCGTTCAAACTCCTGGGGGCTCTGATAAACTGCCTCGAGGGGAATTTCAAGGATTTCCTGGATGTTGAAGTAGTCACGGGGCACCTAGTGGAGGCCACCAGTGAGGCTGATCCTCAGGTTGCTCTTCACGCCTGCAAAGTCCTCGAAATCATCAGTTGTAAATTCAGTGGATGGAGTTCAGAGGGACAGAATGGACTCTTGACTTTTTAGAATACCGTTTTTGGGGCTGTCCTGAGGATTTCTCAGAGTGCAGAGACTGGATTGAGGGAATTCGCCTGCGACTCCTTCGGGACGATCAGCAATGAAGTCTTCACACAATTGTCCATGAGTGAAAATTAATTATCTCGAGGTTAGAATTTTTCGACTTCCGAATCTTTCCGAATTTTAAAATAATAAATTTCAGTTCGACAAGTCAATAATAATGAAGACAACGCTCTTTGGGGCCTGCAGAGACCCTGAATCAGCAGTGCGAGCTGCAGGTCTCCGAGCCCTAGGGATGCTGATAAACCTCCTCTCCCTTGAAGAGGACACTGGTTTCCTGGAGGACGTCACAGACATCGTCTGCACGTCCCTCGCCGACGAGAACTTCGGGGTCAGAGTGAAATTCGCCTGGGCCCTGGCCAGCCTCACAGACTACCTCATCAAGCAGGTCCTCAATGACAACGTCAAGCCCTTTCCCCTGCACCTCATCCTCCTCAAGCTCTACAAAACCAGTGTCCAAAGCAACAAGGTCAGGTGCAATGCCCTGAGGGCTGTGGGAAACGTTCTCTATCTGTCCCAGGGAATGAATCTTCGGAGGGACGTTCAGCTCGCCTTCGACGTTCTCATCTCATTCACCACTTCTGGCAATCACATGAAGGTCCGGTGGAATGCCTGCAGGCTCTGGGGTTCGCCATGAGTCATCATCCTGATGATATTTTCCCACAGAACTGGAAGGACCAGGCCATTCCTGCTTTGTGCGATCTGATCTGCCACAGTCCTAATTTCAAGTATTCTGAGGAGCATGCGCTGTCCCAATAAAAGTTGTGGGGAAAAGCAACGAAAACTATCGACATTTGCTCCTGACTTTCCATCACTGAGACGATATGGGTTCAAGGGTTTGAAAGACTCATTGAAGTTTTACGCAAAGCTTTGGAACGTGAAATGTCCTTGTGGAGCAGGCAGGCAAGAGGAGAATAATTCGAATTTTCATGTACTGTTGGAGCTTGATTGCAGGGCAAGTGCAAAAGGTGCTGGTGTTTCTTGCAAACTCTATGATATGCCGACATCTTTAAGATTTAGTCAAGAATATAGGTATGATAAATTTTCTGTAATTTATTTGAATTTATATTGATTACGAACTTCTCCAAGATTCTCTCTTGTACGTCTCAGTATTTATTCCGTTGACTTGAATTCAAACCTGATTTAAATATATCTTGGAATTCAGACGATTAAAAATAACAATATACAATTATTCCATCAGATTATCTGGACTCGTCGCATATGATCAGAAGTACGATCACTTCGTAGCCTATTGTCGTCGTCGTACTGGCAAATGGGAATGCCATAATGGACTACTCAGCAAAGTGCAACCTGTCAGAGGAAATCCAACAATTCGACCTGAATGCGCACTGTTTTTGATCAATCCAGATGAATTGTAGTCTTCAGTCGTAATAATCAAGAAATTATTAGGAGGAATGAAAAAAAAAATCACTTTTTTCTGTATGATTACGAAAATGTATTTTAGCACATCAAGTAATTGAAAACTAATTTCTATTTGAAACTGTTATCTGTGAACAAATTCACATAGTTATAGACAAACTAGATTTAGTTATTGAAGCAGAGGCGTGTATGCAATCATTACGTGGTATAATTAGAGTGCAAATGTACAGTGTACGTGTTATACGTAAGAATAACATTTTTTATAACAATTATTGTCCGGTAGGATTATTTCTAATACGTGTACACAATCTTCCTAATGAATGACATCTATGATAATTATTCTTTTCAATTAATCAATGTTTTTTTCATGACTTATCATTTTAAAAAATGTTGCAGAGCTTTGGAGTAATAGTTCATGGAGTTTATTGCAAGATAAATTGATGATCGGGTTCACTTTACCTTAAGAATAATTGAAATATTAAAAACACATGGAATTTTCAATTCAATGTCAAAGATAGAAGCAAAGCATCAGTTCTAATAAACACTTTATTTCTCTCATATTTTGTGAAAAAAAAATGATAAAAGTAGAAATGTATTGTATCTCTCTAACAAATGACATAATTTTTGAGATTTGGAGAAGTTTCTCTCATCCAGGGCGCCTAGTTTCCCTTGTGATACCTCTCATTTAAGCCAGAAATTCGTTTATCCTGAAATTAAAAAAATATATTTTATAAAAAAAAATTATTATTCATTATCAATAATAAAAATGATAAAATTTCAGAATAGTTTGTGTAATGATTTTATTTCAAATATTCATTATTTCTTCTCATTTTTTTATTGATTATTTCTTGACACAGCGAAGGGGTCGTTGAAAGTTATGGTTTTTGAGCTTTTTTATGGCAAATATAATGCTACTGGGATTACTTACTCGAATATCTCGTTCAGGCATGGTTTTAGTGAAAAATATGAAACTATCTTTCTTCTTGAAAATTGAATTTGCTGAAGAATATGTAGAGTGAAATTTTCCGCTGAAGTCAACAGTTAACGAGATATTGGCAAAATTAGTTGTTGAAAATTGTTTTTTTTTAATTTTATTGAAATTTTATTTTGATTTTCTTTCTATCAGGAACTCCTTGATGAAGAGTATTAGATGAAACTTGAAGAGAATTCTCCCTCGAGGCAGTTTATCAGAGCCCCCAGAAGTTTGAACGGCTGCAGTCTCGCTGGTGCGTGAATTTTTTTATCTGAGATGTTATTCAGAGAGATCTGGATTAGAAATGGGGAGTCCTCCGTATCTCTACGAGGTCCAGTCGACTCTCTCAGACATTCTGGCACATCAGAATCATTCAGCGAGGACTCTCGATCGGAGCAGTCGACCTCTTCGTTGTTTTCCCCATAGCTTGGAGCCTGTGATGGAGGGGATTGGGGGCTTTGCAGGCGTTTCGAGAGTTTCATATCGCCAGACTTGCTGAAGAGGATCTCCAGGATCTCTGGAGTCATATTCTCGACATTGGCGAAGGCCTCGAAGACGGAGAGGGCGACTACTCGGTCTGTTGGATCCTTGTGGAGTAGAAAGTATATGAAAATCGGAATTCCATGGAGAATTGTAAAAAAAAACCTCAAAATTACTAGAAAAAAAAAGTCAATTGAGTTTTTCCAGGCCATGACCCACCTGCAGTGCCTCCCCAGCTTCCCAGCGAGTCCCCCCTTTATCCTCCCATGCGGTGTCACCTGGACAACAGCATCTGAGCACTTCAACGCCCACATGAATTTCCCTGAGCCCCCACAACTCCAAAAATCGTCCCAAAGGACGTTCCCTCGTACTCATCGGTTTGCACGAGGAACATCCTGGGATCAACCACAGCATCAGTCAAGACTGATGAGCCCTCCAAGATGGTATTTTTGCGGACAAGAACATCTCCAGCCTTCCAAGCTGCTTCTCAAATCCCAGCAAGTGCTCCGGAATATCTTTCAGCCACCCAGACTTCAACATCTCCGGCCTGACTGCGAAGAATTGGGCATGTTTATGAATCATCTTCGTCGGTCTTCTGACTTTAATCTGATCTGAAAGATTCATAAAAATGAAAGAATCATGATGTTCATTAGAAGGTCCTTCCGGTGGAAAAATCTCCTAGTGAGATGGGTGCCGGGGAGATGAGTCTAAGAGAATTTTTTTATTTTTTGGGAGCAAGGTATTCAGCCATTACTGATCAAGTCTTGGAAAAAAAACGAATTTTGTCTGAGGTTTTATTCAAGTTTCCCTTAATAAACGGTGAAATTGAATTTTGCCTTCCAAAAGGGAAAATGAATCAATCAAATGAAAGTAACTGAATGAAAATATAAAATTTGCGCATGAGAAATTTAATGTCATTTATTTATACGAAATTTTTACAAGGAATCGACTGTAAAAAAATTAAGAGAATGAATGATTGAATTTGGAATAAAATCAATTTTACTTACTGCCAATTTCTCCCTCGAAGAGAGAAATCACTCGGCATGTGCCAACATCGGCGGACCTTCTCCTGGTGCAAATCATTAGTAAATTTTTTGCTAATGATTGTAATCAACCATAACCCTTTCTACCTGTCAGAATGCAAGGTGATAGAACACTGCACACAAGTATTCCTCCGTGCTCGAAAAAAAAACGAATGTACCCATTGATGCTTAATAAACTGTAACTTCGAAGCATTCAATGTTCATTTATTGGGATAAATAATGGAATAATAATATGGACAACGATATAAACAACGGACCAGAGTGTATGTAAATATTAATGTCGATAACGTAGGAACTACCAATGATCTGCTGGGCGAGGGGGGGGTTGACAATGATTACTTACCGCAGCTTTAACTAATAAATGATGATTGTACAAACGATAATAATATCAAATTCGTAATGTACAAACGATTTCCTTTGAGATAGACCCCTAACTTGAGCTGATTGAACAGTTTGAAATTTTTGTCGGCTAGAATCATGCCAAAACTTCATTAATTTTTTTAAATTAATTGGTGGGTGTACAAACAAAAAAAATCACTGTACAATCATGTACTAACGATGTACAATCGAGTACATAAGATCATTTTTCTAATTAGTGACCTATGTCGGCTAGGTACCTGGGGGTCTCGGAGGTGTCAGAGCACGTGCCCGTGGAATTTTTGTGTGGAGCTTTCGTCCGTAACACTCGTTTTCCAGGCTATTCAGCCCTTCAAACGAAACTTACTCGCCCCATGGTCTTTTCAGACCACTTGAGTGCCTTTGCTCACCCTTTCTCAGGGCGCAGGTGGCCTTTTCAGGCCACTCTTCTCCTCAGCTTCCCCGGGGCACGATTCCTATAACAAAAAAAAACATCTATTTTGTTGTGCCCAGTGCAGCTGTCCGGGACTATCCGTCCACTCTAGGTGGACCCTGGGCCCCTCTTCTTCTCGGAGGACTTTTCCTCCTCCTCCAGGCACAACTTCTGTGCCCTTCGACGCAGGTTCCTTATCTCGCGTCTCCTCCTGCGAGCCTCCTCAGAGCGAACGGACGATGATGCCCCCTCCCTCTGCCTTCTCTCCTTGGCCTCCTTCGCCTGGGCCTTGAGAATGTCCCGAGGGACATTACGGCCACGCTTGGGAATCCAAGGGCCCCGCCTCTTCTTCTCCTCCTGGCAGGGGATGCAGTCCCTGGGTTCCTTCCCAGGGCGTCCACACCTCCAACAATAAATCGTTAGGGGTGCAGGGCAGTTCTTCCCCTCGTGTCCTGGCCGACGGCAGTTCCAGCACAGGTGTGCTGGCAGCAGGCTCACTCGAGCTTTCCTCTCACGGGTCTCCTCACCCCCACGAGCATCCCTTTCGAGTTCCGACCTCCTGTCGACACTGCCACTGTCCACAGGAGTGTTTCTCTTGGGGACCCTCGGGGCGGTGAGAGGCCCCGCCGACCCTTCGGCTCCCTTCGCCAGGATCCTCTGGCGTATCTCCCTCTCCGTCTGCAAGGAGTCGGCGTTGGCAGGGCGTGAGGCCCTTTTCTCCCTCTGCTTGGGCTCCCTTCCCATCGTCAGGTCCCTCTGATTCCCCGGCAGGACCGAGGAGGTCGAAGGTCCCCGATTCAGGTAGGGGAGAAACTGTTCGGCCATCTTGACGAGGAGCTGAGGGTTCGTGGCGAGCGCCTCAGCGACAGCCCTCGCCAGGGTGGCCGTAGCATCCTCGGGGGAAGAGAGTTCCCCCGCTGCCTTCTCCGTCTCCTTCTGGAGCACCGCTTCCTGAGGTGCGGTGGGCGTAGCCACGGGCGTGGCCGTGGGCGTCACCGCGGACGTGGCTATGGGCGTGGCCTCCGACGATGTGGGTGTCGCCGAAGGAGGCGGCGTAAGGACTGCTGCCGACACCTGCTCCACGAGGTCCACGTCCATCTTCTCCCCGAGTTCGGCGTTGATGAGCTCCTCCAGGTCGCCCATCTCCTCGTCCGAGAGCTCCCGATCTGCAAAATGCACTAGAGGCAATTCAGGTAACTCTCGTAACACTAACGAGTCCCCCTCGCCCTTCGGCAACGGGGCCTCGTTTACTAACTCCTCGACTTCCATGTCGAGGCACTTCTCCCTTAGGGTCAAACTTACCCTTGAGAGCCTCCTCGGCGGTCTCCACTACCTTCTGAGCCAGTCCGTCGAACACTTGGTCCTTGGCCATTGCTTCACCGGGTTGTTCACCGCGTGCAACTTAACAACGTCGAGCGTCAAAAGAATTCCGTCCGTACGGGATGAGGTTCGGAACGAAAAAGAACGTTCCTCGTGCTCGATACCCCGAATCCGACAGGACTCGGGGGTGGGGGATTAAAGGGCCCATCGCAATTAGGAAATTGCCACAGGTGGTCCCCCCTGGTGACATTCGACCCATATTTGCATATGGGCGCGCTCTTTTAAATACCTGAGATGACCTGTCAATCACAGGTATTTAAACTTTCACCCCTTGACTCGGCCCGTCAAGTGGCGCGCCCCTGCGGGCGGAATCTATACTTATGAACACCGTCGGTCGGTAACGTTACCCCCGGAAGAGTGACTGTTGTACCAACCGAGCGATAATTCAGTTTCGGTTAATAATTTTCTGTTTTTTTCCGTTTCTTTCGATATTTCCCATCGGAAAAAGCCCCTTTCCGGCTCCTAGGCCATTCCTCCCCCGGGCGAATGAGGAGAACAGCGTTCGNACCCCTTGACTCGGCCCGTCAAGTGGCGCGCCCCTGCGGGCGGAATCTATACTTATGAACACCGTCGGTCGGTAACGTTACCCCCGGAAGAGTGACTGTTGTACCAACCGAACGATAATTCAGTTTCGGTTAATAATTTTCTGTTTTTTTCCGTTTCTTTCGATATTTCCCATCGGAAAAAGCCCCTTTCCGGCTCCTAGGCCATTCCTCCCCCGGGCGAATGAGGAGAACAGCGTTCGGTGCAACAGAAAAGGCTCCCTCGGAGTGGAAAATCGATGCTTTCGCTCTTCCGGATTCCTCTGGTTTGCACGAACGGAAAAATCCGTCACTCTCGGAAAAATTGTTTACTAATTTTTCTTTGGTTTATCCCTGGGATAATTATTTTTCTTTCGGGGAAAATATAAAATTTTTCCCCCGGATCACTAGGGGGATCACTAGGTTGATTTCTTCTCCTCACTTCCCACGTTGGGCGCCATTTTGTAAAAGGATTTTCGCCGGTGCTCCACCAGCAAATATCCCAAACTATTTTGGGCTTTTTCCCCTATCGCTCAATTAAGTCGGGCGCCAGCTGGATTTTCACGGAAAATCCAACGGTAAACCGGCTTCAGAGGATAACTCGTCTACCCTGAGGACTTTCGTAGCGGGGCTAACAATGCCGAGCCAGCAACAGCATGAACGGTAGAGTGGGCGAGGTCCACCAATGTTGGAGCAAAATCCATTTCCCTACTCTGGGTGTATTCAACCCCAGAAATAATGAAATAGTTCTTTCAAGGGAAAATTCCCTTGTTTCCCCGTCCAAGACGTTTGAAACAGTCCATAACGCTGCCTATCCTCCTCTAGAGGGCTCGAATCTGGAGAAGCTGCGAATTACCTACGAATCCTTCTCACCCCGCAGGGCGCCGAACACTGAGAGGCGGATGCGACCTCGGCCCCTGAAGACTATCTCACTGGCCGAGAGTACACCCCAACTAACCCCAATGCTCGGTAAAAGCAATCTCATCGCGGGTTAACACCCGGAGTACTAGTCCTGGAGGCACGCGAAGTCGGATGTCCAGGAGTCTGCACTACTCCCCATCCACGGACTCACGCACACTCCATTCCCCTCGTCACGGGTCATGAATCCCTGGAATCACGGAACGAAGCATTCCACGACTCCAAAGCAATTCTGTTGTTTACGTATGGGACGCTGAGCGTCCCATTCTCTCGCTGTCTCTGACTCTCAGAGACAGCGTCCCCTTAAGAACCCTTACGGATTCAAGCCACTACCAGCTATCATCGAGAACCGGACGATTCCATCCACTCGAATCAAGCGCCTGTCACCGACTCTCTCGAAATCTCCTCGGGCCTTCTCCCCCTAGTCTGAACATCTCAGCGGCGGTGGGTCATTCGTTACTCCACCACCACCAATCAGCTCGACGGCAATCGAGGGGGCGCTAGTCCTTTCACCTAGCCGTTGGTCCCTAGGCTAAGTCGATAGTGCCTCTAGATTCGCCCAGTTGGAACGCCTGTACATCGGCCCTGAACTCCCTAACACAGCTGGGCGAGTTTCTAGATTTGGCGACACGGTATCGACAGCCTACAGTAATACCGAGGGGCGCGGCTACGCCCAGCCGCGCATCTCAGTATTAGTGTTTCATGGTCTTCTCACCTTCCGAGCGGCCCTCGGCCGTCGTCAGATGTCTCTCTCATCTTCGGCTTAGCTTCTGCAGCTAGCCGCTAGATGTCGTTCCTTGCCTTTCTCTTTTAGGTCTTTCTATTAATCTTTTATTTTTCCGCAGGGTAATATATTTACCCCGGAACGTGATAAAATCTCGTTACAAATCCCTATACGAAATATCTTTTATAGGCTCTTGATTATTCTCGTATTGAAATCCAGAGATTCCATGCACGAGGTTTATTTTGACGTGACTGAGGTTCGTATAACAATGTCTATAGAAACAATCTCTATACGAATTATTTCTATTGGCTCGTGGTGATTCTCGTATAGAAATTCAAAACCTCTATACACAGGATTTCTCTTCATACGGCTGGGATTTGTATAGCGTTCGTTATAGAATTAATTCCGGTACGAAATGTTTCTATACACTGAAAGGATTGTGTACAGAAATTTAGAGATTCTATACACAGAGTTTCTTTTGACGCGGCTGGGGTTCGTATAGCGATGTCTATAGAAACAATCTCTATACGAATTATTTCTATTGGCTCGTGGTGATTCTCGTATAGAAATTCAAAAATTCTATACACAGGATTCCTTTTCATACGGCTGGGATTTGTATAGCTTTCGCTATAGAATTAATTCCGGTACGAAATGTTTCTATACACCGAAAGGATTGTGTATAGAAATCCAGAGATTCTATACACAGAGTTTCTTTTAACGCGACTGAGGTTCGTATAGCGATGTCTATAGAAACAATCTCTATACGAATTATTCCTATAGGTTAAAAATGATTCTCGTATAGAAATTCCAAAATTCTATACACAGGATTCCTCTTTATACGGCTGGGATTTGTATAGCGTTCGCTATAAAATTAATTCCGGTACGAAATGTTTCTATACACCGAAAGGATTGTGCATAGAAATCCAGCGATTCTATACACAGAGATTCTTTTGACGCGACTGAGGTTCGTATAGCGATATCTATAGAAACAATCTCTATACGAATTATTCCTATAGGTTAAAAACCATTCTCGTATAGAAATTCACAAATTCTATACACGGGATTCCTCTTCATGCGGCTGGGATTTGTATAGCGTTCGCTATAAAACTAATTCCTGTACGAAATGTTTTTATACACCGAAAGGATTATATATAGAAATCCAGAGATTCTATACACAGAGTTTCTTTTGACGCGACTGGGATTCGTATAGCGATGTCAATAGAAACAATCTCTATACGAATTATTTCTATAGGCTCAAGATTATTATCGTATAGAAATCTGGAAATTCTATATACGAGGTTCCTATTGATGCGACTGGGGTTAGTATGGCGCTCTCTATAGAAATAATTCCTATACGAATCATTCCTATAAGCCCGAGATTAATCCTGTATAGAAATTCAGAGACTCTATACACGGGGAGATCCTATACATGCGACTTGGGTTCGTATAGCGTTTTCTATAGAAATAATTTCCATTGGAAAATTCAGCCATCGTATAGAAATTATTTCTTTACAAACCACGTGTATAGAATCACTAGATTTCTATACATAATCCTCCCGAGTGTATAGATACAATTCGTATAGAATAACGATTAATGTATAGAATGTCATGAAAAAGTATTCGTATAGAACAAATTCGTATAGAAAACTCTCGTATAGAAAAGTTCGAATATCATATACGAAAAACCTATAGAAATTGTATAGAATCATTCTATACGCATTTCGTATAGAGAAGTTCTATACGATTTTTTCATACGTGCCCCGTTAAAAGGATTGATGATCTAACTCTGGGTATGGATTATCAGATTACTGCATTGAAAAGTGTCAACACCAAATATGGTAGAAGAATCGTAGCTACTCTGGGTGCTGAGCATGATGTTTTCCTCCCCGCACGTGTGTCTGCAGCACTTTTGGACGATCATGCAGAATACATCTATCATAAGACATTGCTTGTAGAAGGTCGTTTATCTATACGTTTTCTGGAGGGTCCGTATCACCCATGCGAATTCATATATAAAGAAATGTAATTATATATACTTCATCCATAAAAACTGATTCTGTAATAAATGGGTATATGTATATACATATATATATATATATATGAAGAAAAATGTTTTTGCCTGTAGTATATTCACTATCCAAACCTCCCATGCGTTCTCTCAACGTCTTCATTACATTTGTCGTGGGTGATGATGCATAGGTATATCACTTTTTCTGTTTACGTGGATTGAAAGATAGAGAAAAAGAATTGACACGTTTTTTACTGACACCTCAAATTTGAGAAACTCGTGGTACTAAGAGACGTTTTCGCGTAGGTCGGCCATTTAGACGTTCATCAGATTCGGTGGTATACTCTTCTCTGCCTGTCACTTTTTTTTTTGATGGATTTGGGGACAACACGGAGATCTTTGAGGCTACGAAGAAGAGGAAGGTGTGTGGTTGAGCAATGTGAGGCTGACTCAACGACAAAAAAGTGGAATTTTCGGTTTAATAACGAGGAGGTACCTATTGAAGCGGTAGTGGAGGAACTTGAAAGAGGCCTTAACAGCGGTCGTGAACACATATTACGTGCGACGGAACACTATTCGATACGAAAGGCAAGTTTAAAGGCTTTGATTCGAGAGTTAAGACGTGATATAACAGACAATATAGAGTAATTGTTCCCATACTACCCTTGAAAAATGCGTGTGATTGGTAAAAATTTCCAATACCCACGTGGCTGTGCGTTCATGTTCCATAGCTATAGTGAAATTGGCCAAAGAAGGCTGAATACCGTCGCGTATGATAACGGGCCGTGCGGTAATACCGGAGAAGCGTATGAAATCGAGTATTATGACGGTGACGTCATACGTGAAGGGGTAGATGAGATCGAGGATCATCGATTAGTGATTGGGAATGGTAAGGTTCAAAAGTTTGGAGAGAAATCCGTTAAAGTGATTCATGATTGTACGTTTATTTTGCAGATGAATGTCCTAATGATTTGCCCTGTGTGAAACCGTGCTGGGTTTCTTTACCTCGCCTAACAAAGCAACAGATTCTTGACTCCAAACTACCAAAATTGAGGCGGTGTGCACCAAGGGAAAGGTGTGCATCATGCGTCAGGGGTCTGGAAGAGGAGCTAGAGAGGGAGCGTACATTATCACCACCGCCTTTGAAGAGGGTGTGGCCGGTGACGCCTGAGGTTGCAGCGAAGAGGAGGCGCGGCAGGTCTCGAAAAATGCCCAAGCTCTCTCGGTGTGACAATAATTATCAATTATAATGTATATGATTTTATTTTTAGACTGTAATAATTTGTTCTGTGTATTTAGATATATCAACCATGGGAAATAACTATTTACATTTTTTTACGCGATTGTTAATCATCGACTTGATGAGAAATAAAGTTGTTAAAATTAAATGACGAGAATATTCTTATAAGAAAGAGAATGGTATCAACTCGTCTCTGCAGATGTCAGATTTGCAAGGTAAGCACATGTGGAGACGGCTAGTCTGACCTTCAAGAGCTAGTGTGTGTTACGGTGGAGAAGATGTCACAGAGTGCACGTGCAAAACTGCATGGTCAGCACATTGTTCCAGGGTGAGTAACCAACTCAACGGCTCTCTCCAAACCATATAATCATTTTTTTTCAGTCCTCAGTGAAGTGCGGCCGTGACAAGATCTCAACTATCGTCCAACATTTGGATTATTGTGTGTGTGTGTGTGTGTGTGATAGAGTGGCTATTTTTTGTACCGTGTGTGTAATCATGCGTGTGACGGGGAAAAACTTTGTACCCCCCACTACCACCGTCACCCCCCAGGACGAGCCGACACCATCCACCAGCGGGTATATCGCAAAATCATCGCGTCCCGCCACACCCTCCTCGGACACGTCGTCATCGTGTTCCGTCACTGATGACCATGATTGGTCCACCCTGATCAGGGGGTTCAACAGGAACCCCATCGCCATCGAGGCAGATCCGGACCCGTACGAGTTGCGGGAAGGATATGACGGACTGGACCCCCGATTCCCGGACCGCCGGTGGACTCTCCGGATAAAACAACCTCTCATTCTCTCAGCTGAGCATCTGGAGAACGATACTCGGCACCGGGGTCCCAGTGGATCACCCCAGCTTGGATGGTGGCAGAGGGATGGACCATTCCCGATGCTTGTTCAACCAGCCGATTACACCCAGGATCGCCTGGTTAGCTGGTTGGAAGAGGAGCGTCGCGAGCGCGACGATTGGGACNCCAGTGGATCACCCCAGCTGGGATGGTGGCAGAGGAATGGACCATTCCCGATGCTTATCGAGTCAGCCGATTACGCCCAGGATCGCCTGGTTAGCTGGTTGGAAGAGGAGCGTGACGAGCGCGACGATTGGGACGCCGAGGACGAGGAGTTGGCCCAGGTGTCACTGTTCGGGGAGTCCGATGAGGACAGGGAGTGGTAGTGTTTCTCTTCAGTCCCTATAGACCCACAGACTAGTGGTTTAGTGACAGTTATATTTAATGCATAAGGTGAACAATGACGATTTTTGGATTTTTCGGAGCCCTGTGAGGAGAGTGCAGTGACAGATAAAGTATTCTTTTAATATGTTTACGCTTTTCGCGGATTTTATCGGAGCACCGGTATGAAAAAACAACAGCGGTTCTCTTCCAGTTCGAAAAATGTTGTCCCCCGAATTTTTGCTAAATATTGAGGCCTGAGGGTCAACGGTCCCCCAAAACCACATGAGATTGGGATACGCGTCCGCAGTACACGTTTTACCCCCTCCGCTCACACACGTCAGAGCCGCGTTATTCCGATCGGTGCGATGGTGGGTCCCTAAATATATTAGTGATGGAGGGAGCCAATATTTTTGACCCCCAAATTTTAGTATGGCGGCCGAGGGACCAGTGGTTCCCCCAAAACCGCTCGGGGTTGGGGTACTCGTTCAGTATACGCTGTACCCTCACCGCGCACACACGTCGGAGCCGCGCTATTCCGATCGGTCTGGTGGTGGGTCCTTTACTCCCAAGCGATGGTGGGGGGTAAAATTTTTGACCCCCAAATTTCAGTTTCGTGGCCGAGGGACCAGCGGTTCTCCCGAAACCGCTCGGGGTTGGGATACGCGCCCGGGTGACGCACCCGGAGCCACGCTGTACCCCACTGCTCACACACGTCGGAGCCGTGCTACTCTGACAGGTTTGGTGGTGGGGCCATATGGATTTTAGGTGGGGGGCGCCATAGTAGTTCCCATACTACTTATACACACATAACATACACAAACACGTACATCATCGTAATTTCGTTTTTTACAAAGACGGAACAATCATTCAATTTGAGGTTGAATAATTATTTAAGAACGTGTATTGTGTGGCATTCGGAGTGGTTTCTAAGCAACAGAATAATCTTCACATAAACATAGACGGAACTCTTTAACCCGTCCAGACCATTTGAATTGAAACGTGCACTGGAATAAAACTGTCAAACTTTATACATAAGATTGTGTCAAGATCTCTGAGGACGACGAAAGGTAAAATCTCAATGATTTCAAAATCAAATGATGAAATTTTTTTTCCAAATTTCTCTTCGGCTTCATGGTCAAATATGAAAAAATTTCCATCATTTTTCATTCCATTCTCATTCTCTTTCGATATCCAGATAACCAGATAAGTCTCATTGTGTGATAGATAAAAAAATGATATTGGCCATACACTTATTTTGAAAAGTCTTAACTGAAAAGACGCCCCTCTGCAAATTCGAGAAAGCAAATGAAAATAATTTTTCCCCACACCTGCACGGAAAGTTGTTACTTTCTTCCCTGATGAGCGGGAGGAAACTGAGCACTTTTCGCCCTAGGGTGAAAAGTTGCTCCCTCGGGCAGAAAGTACGGATTTTTTCCCGCCCAAGGTCGGAAAGTCCGTACTTTCTGCCCTCGGGAGCAACTTTTCACCCTCGGGCGGGAAGTACTCACTTTCCTTCCGCTCCTCAGAAAGCAAAATACCAACTTCCCTTCGCAGATGTACGGAAAAATCGTATGTGCACCCCGGGCGGGAAAACGTGACTTTCCGCCCTAGATGCACAATATACTACTCTTCATTATTTTCACCATCTTCTCTATATGCTGGGTCCATGAATATTGCCAAATGACTCGTGAAATTTTTGAGACTTCCACTGCACATTCAGCAAAGTTTATGAGTTGTGGTTTCTATTCTATTTGATGACTTTACTGTTTCAATATCTATAAAACTGATGAGATCGAATTAACAAACCGACATCTATCATTGACCACGTTTTCTCCAACTGCATAGCTAAAGAAGACTTTTACTCGATGGACAATTATCAATGGGCCCTCATCTATTAGACTGGATTCAAAAAAATATCGGTTGAATCGGTGAACAGAATTTATTGGGATTCTAATTGTACGAAGATTACATGTAGCCTAACTGGGAGGAGACATCCAGGACGAGTTGTGGCTCTTTCTAGTGAGTCATAGTTATTTTATTTCTTGTTTACAATATCTCCATCTTCATAGTGAGTGTATTACGAAACTCCAATAGTGAATGCAGTGGAATTTTCAGAAAAGTATCAAATCAGTAGCGAAGTCCTGGTTGGGTTTTCTAGGAAATTTTTTGAATTAAAAGGTGTTGGTAACATTTTGATGGTAACCTGTTGTATTGAGCGGATTGAGAGCTATGGAAAAGGTGATCACAAAAATTTCGCTATCTCTTTTCGTATCAGAAATACTCTGCGAAAACTCAATCAGGAACTGAATTCACTCTTTACACTTCACAACTTGTGAAACCGTCTATTCATAGGTTTACTCCTAGTCACATTTCTGTTCATTCTATTATTGAAATATCCATCGAATGTGATCGAAATTAGGTTAACAAAGACTTCTGTCATCATTTTTAGATAACAACAAGTTATTGGACAAGATTGAAATTGGGAGAAGAAATTGTCTCCTTCTTCCTGATGATATCGTTCAACTACCAAGAGAGAAACGGAATGATGTTGATCCTCAAGATGTTCCCCAACATATGGAGAATCCGCTCGTTGTATTCAATCCGCAGAATGTCGCATATTCCGAATCACAACAGCTATCCATCCGAGAGGAATTTAACCAAGTGAATGATTCGACAGTGAGCTCAGTTAATGAAGAGATCATGGCTAACCTTTGTTCGCCACAATTGAATTATCGAATGAATTATCGAATTCTGCGGGACTATTATCAGATGCGTCTGGCGAAGAAACATCAATTAGGGATGATTCCACTATGGATCATCCATTAAATATACCCCCGAACAATCATGAATCAAGGAATCACTCTGCAAAATCAGGCACAATCCGCATATCACATTTCTTCTCTTGGATTTTCTTTTTTTTCTCGACTTGGTTCTGGGATTCATTGCTACTCCGCAGGAAGCAATCATCACAGTTCTATTCCAAGGCATCCAAAAGAATCTCATTTCCAACACTCTCACCAGCGATCCAAAAATATTCTCATCAANGTGACTTTCCGCCCTAGATGCACAATATACTACTCTTCATTATTTTCACCATCTTCTCTATATGCTGGGTCCATGAATATTGCCAAATGACTCGTGAAATTTTTGAGACTTCCACTGCACATTCAGCAAAGTTTATGAGTTGTGGTTTCTATTCTATTTGATGACTTTACTGTTTCAATATCTATAAAACTGATGAGATCGAATTAACAAACCGACATCTATCATTGACCACGTTTTCTCCAACTGCATAGCTAAAGAAGACTTTTACTCGATGGACAATTATCAATGGGCCCTCATCTATTAGACTGGATTCAAAAAAATATCGGTTGAATCGGTGAACAGAATTTATTGGGATTCTAATTGTACGAAGATTACATGTAGCCTAACTGGGAGGAGACATCCAGGACGAGTTGTGGCTCTTTCTAGTGAGTCATAGTTATTTTATTTCTTGTTTACAATATCTCCATCTTCATAGTGAGTGTATTACGAAACTCCAATAGTGAATGCAGTGGAATTTTCAGAAAAGTATCAAAT
The DNA here is from genome assembly GCF_001412515.2 of Diachasma alloeum. Lineage (NCBI taxonomy): Eukaryota > Metazoa > Arthropoda > Insecta > Hymenoptera > Braconidae > Diachasma > Diachasma alloeum. Next base: position 19,466 of record NW_021681349.1, read on the forward strand.
CAGTAGCGAAGTCCTGGTTGGGTTTTCTAGGAAATTTTTTGAATTAAAAGGTGTTGGTAACATTTTGATGGTAACCTGTTGTATTGAGCGGATTGAGAGCTATGGAAAAGGTGATCACAAAAATTTCGCTATCTCTTTTCGTATCAGAAATACTCTGCGAAAACTCAATCAGGAACTGAATTCACTCTTTACACTTCACAACTTGTGAAACCGTCTATTCATAGGTTTACTCCTAGTCACATTTCTGTTCATTCTATTATTGAAATATCCATCGAATGTGATCGAAATTAGGTTAACAAAGACTTCTGTCATCATTTTTAGATAACAACAAGTTATTGGACAAGATTGAAATTGGGAGAAGAAATTGTCTCCTTCTTCCTGATGATATCGTTCAACTACCAAGAGAGAAACGGAATGATGTTGATCCTCAAGATGTTCCCCAACATATGGAGAATCCGCTCGTTGTATTCAATCCGCAGAATGTCGCATATTCCGAATCACAACAGCTATCCATCCGAGAGGAATTTAACCAAGTGAATGATTCGACAGTGAGCTCAGTTAATGAAGAGATCATGGCTAACCTTTGTTCGCCACAATTGAATTATCGAATGAATTATCGAATTCTGCGGGACTATTATCAGATGCGTCTGGCGAAGAAACATCAATTAGGGATGATTCCACTATGGATCATCCATTAAATATACCCCCGAACAATCATGAATCAAGGAATCACTCTGCAAAATCAGGCACAATCCGCATATCACATTTCTTCTCTTGGATTTTCTTTTTTTTCTCGACTTGGTTCTGGGATTCATTGCTACTCCGCAGGAAGCAATCATCACAGTTCTATTCCAAGGCATCCAAAAGAATCTCATTTCCAACACTCTCACCAGCGATCCAAAAATATTCTCATCAAGTTCGAACCAACATGCACTCCCCCCGAATGGAAGACACATATCCAAGCGGTACCCCAGTACATGCAAAAACGAATGTGAAACAATATGCACAGAGGAAACAATGTCATAATACTAGGAAAATAAATAAAATTTTGCTGGAACTTGTAGATTGGCATATAGGAGGGAAGTTGAGAGTAGAATTGATACCTGATAGTGGAGTGTTTTTATGGCAAAAGCAACTCGATCATATACTCAAATTATACAAAAATAACCCTCGCACTCTTTCTCGTGGACTCCTGATTGGCATACTACCATCTTCATTGCTGAAAAAAATGACAGCAAAAGGAATGGGGCGAAATCGAGTGGAAATGCCACCTCCAGTTTATATCGCAATTTATGAATTTACAAGAGAAAATATTCCGCATGCAAGATTCACTGAGAAAGATTTTGATACAGTCATCAATAATCACAGCAAATACATTCGCAATGGAAAAAAAGTACATTATTGTACCTTAATACTAAATTAAAAAGTTTGTGGTGATGTGAACATGTATTTCTTCAGAATATACAATTCAAAGAAAATCAATCTATTCATTACCAGTTATAGTAGAAGACATTGCTACAAAAAGAGTGACGCACTGTCGTAGCTATTTTTTTTCAAAAATACAATAAGGGTTCGAGATGTTTATAAAAGGAATTGAATTATTTTCTTTTTTTTCCTTCCGAATGGAAGTCTTGTAAACACCCAATTTCATGATTCTCCAATTTTGCCTGGAAATGATGGAAAATGCCATGAAACGTGAAGATATGATGTTTTTACGAAATGTCGCTCAGTTTGTGCGTTTGTATGTGTGTGTTCGCTTTTATTTTCATAAATTCGCACAAAAAAATGAATAAAATAATCGCTAAAAGTTTCATATTTTGATGCATGAATGGTCTTGTTGAGATACACTTCTGGGTATCGGATGAGCCCGATCGGTCCAGTAGTTTTTGAGATATGATCACTTCTTTAAAATTCGTTTTTTGCAAATATCATGAAAACTACTGAACCGATTTCAATTTGACCTGGGAAAGAAATGTTCATCACGAAAATCTGCATCTAATGAGATCAGTGTATATATGCCTCACTATTTCACAGTAATCGCATTTTTCTTTTTTTTTTTTCTTACAATTGTTTTTCGCGCAATAACTCAAGAAATAATCGAGATAGAGACTTCAACCCCGCATTTAAATTGTAGCTCTGATCATATTACAGGCTAGTATTATGACTAGGCGCAATCGGTCCGCTACTTCCGGAGATATTCATGTTTTTCGGTAAAACTGTTCAATCGAATATCTGAAAAACTACCAAACCGATTTCATTTTTTTTTTCAAAATACTCGTGACGCTGTCGTCTATTCAGTTCAATCAAAATATACATAGACTTCGATACAAAGTTATTGAGATATCGCGATTTTTCCATTTTTTTAAAATTTGCTTGTGGGTACTTCAATATGCCAAACGGTTGGAGAAAGCACTTGAAACTTTGACCACCAGTTAGAAATGTGAAGTCAGACTCCCGTGAAAAATTTCATCTCGATCGGTCAACTAGTTCCTAGTATACAATGATTTAAAGATAAAAATAAACATTGAATTTTTATAAATCCCATTCGGAAGCTTACTACCAATCGCATTGGTAGAAACAGAAGGAAAAATTAACCCATTGAAACATTTACCGAACGCATTTGAGCACTCGATGACCCCAGTAGCATGACGTCTGTATCGAAGATCAAAAAAATAATTTAACATTGGCTTAAATGGGAGTTGTCAAAAGAAAAACGCCGATATCTCGGGAACTAGATAAGACAAAGTGTGCCCTTTTCATGCGGACGTTCACAATTGATCACGAAAATTCAAGGAAGTCAGGGGGACACTAAAATTCTTCATAACTCCACATGTGCCCTCCTCCCGACTTCGTTGAATTTTCGTTCTCAAGTTTTATTTCTCGGTTTTTACTTCCGAATGGAAGCTTTGCAATCGTTCGATTTTTCGATTCTCCAATTTTGCTTGGAAATGATGTAGAATGGTCTGAAACGGAAAAATACAAAGTTTGACGACCATGTCTGTATGTGAGCACGTCCGCTGCCGCCTGCCCGGTGGTCAACTTTTAGAAATTTGAGTATTAAGTCGACTAAAGTATTTCCACAAAATCTGAAATTTTGTCAGTTTATAGGCCTTACTGAGAACTAACTCTGTGCGCAATTTCAGCTCGATCGGTCTCATAGTTTTCGAGAAAAAACGATTTGTATTTTAATCCTTTTTCGCGTATATCTTCAAAACTAGTGGACAGATTCGATTTTTTTTTTCAAAATATTCGTCCCGATATCCTTCACTTAGATCGATAAAAATATATACACCCATTCGTATAAAGTTTTCGAGATATTTCCGTTTTTCTGTTTTTTCATTTAAATCCATGTTTGCGCTCTAGCCCTCGCAAAAATTGAGATATCAACTTGAAATTTGGACAAAATCTTCCACTTATGATAAAAACAGTTGGAATTGAAGATGGGCTCAATCGCATCAGTAGTTCCGGAGATATCTAACTCTTTCTGAAAATCTATCACATGCAATAACTTTAAAACGACGCAATCGATTTGATTTTTGCTTCCGAATGGAAGCCTTGTGAACACCGAATTTCATGATTCTCCAATTTTTCCTGGAAATGATGGAAAATGTCATAAAACGTGGAGATATGATGTTTTTACGAAATGTCGCTCAGTCTGTGCGTTTGTATGTGTGTTCGTTTTGATTTTCATAAATTCGCACAAAAAAACCAGTAAAATAATTGATAAAAGTTTCATATTTTGACGCATGAATGGTCTTACTGAGATACACTTCTGGGCACCGGATGAGCCCGATCGGTCCAGTCGTTTTTGAGATATGACGACTTCTTTAAAATTCGTTTTTTGCAAATATCATGAAAACTACCGAACCGATTTCAATTTGACCTGCGAAAGAAATGTCCATCACGAAAATCTCCATCTAATGAGATCAGATTTTTACTTCCGTGAAAAATTTCAGCTCGATCGGTCCACTAGTTCCTAGTATACAATGATTTGAAGATAAAAATAAACATTGAATTTTGAAAAATCCCTTCTTAGTGGGTACCTACATCACAAAAGGAACTGACTGGAAGAAAAATCATGTTCGTAGCTTCTGTAGTTTCGGCTCTGCGTTGATGAGTGAGTCAGGTCGAGGAGCCTTATTCCTTTATATAGTATAGAGAGATAATATATTATTATTATTACGATAATATATTATTTCCGAACGTGATATGGAAACAGTACTTAGAGGCTAGTCTTAACTGAGTGAACACTTTCTTCATACTCCACGAGATATTCATATTTAGGTGGCTAGGGAGAGCTGTCTGGTTGAGGATAGTAACTCTGGGAATCAAAGTTTGGAGAAAATGAGCATTTCTCGCATACAGCAGCGAATCTGCTCTGGATTTATTTATCAAACGCTCAACAATAATCAAGCCCGCGGATCGCCAGGCCTCAGGGTCAAGGGAGACACTTAGGAGAGAAACTCAGGTGTAAAAGACTCTATGAACTTGAAAATAAAGAACACCCAGTTATACTTCGGGGAATTATAGCCATTTTTGTGCAGCTGTAATTGTCTTTTCAAGCATATCTTGGGGAAACGGTCATCTGACATTTTCAGAATTGTATTAACCCAACCAAACGTTAAATTTCAAACTTGGCAAGCCAATTTCACTCTATCATTCTCCGCCAAAAGTAGTTCATTCGCGGTGGATTTTGGAAGATTTAATAAATGTTTCAAGAACCCAGTTTGAACGCATTCTATTTTCTCTGGATATCCCAGGGCTCATGCAGGACACGAATATAGCACCACCGTTGAGATCATCCTATCAAAGAGCTTCATTGTACTGTAAAAGTTATTCATATTTGAACGACAGAGTAGCGAGTACACTGCGCTTGATGCCATACGTGCTTTTTTAATTACATATTCTGCTGCAGCCAGCCCTTGACCAGAACTAATGAATAGTATCCCCAGGTATAGATAAGAGCTGACAATTTCCACAGTTTTTGATCTAAATTTAAACTCATTTAGATCTCTTGGGAGCCTGCCTCCTCTTCTGCAGTGCAAAATTTTTGTTTTACTGACATTTACAGTTAGGCCGGTAACATCACAGTACTGTTTGAGTACTTTAAGCTTGCGCTTGAGGTCGTTTTTATTACCTGCGAGTATGGCTAAATCATCTGCATAAAGAAGGAGGATATCCAGGTGTCCATCAATATTGATGCCTTCTAAGTGTTGTTTGCGAAAGTATTCTTTCATATGACCAATAAATAGGATGAATATAAGAGGACTGAGTATTTCTCCCTGAAGCACACCCTCGGTTATACCTATTTCATCAGACAACCCTTCCCGAGTCCTGACCCTCAGCCCTTGAATAGAGAGATATTACGACTCGTATTATTTTCGCGCTGATTCCAATAGCAAGTAGCTTGCTCCAGAGTATCTCGTGACTGATCGAGTCAAAAGCTCGTTTAAAGTCAACGAACAAAACGTAGGCTGATCCTCCTGGTTGATGTAATCTGGATTGAATAGCTGATTGCAAGGAAAATATGTTATCTAGGCATCCTCTACCGGCTCTGAAACCCGCCTGACCCTCAGGAAGTACTCCACTAGCCTCAGCCCAACCACTCAATCGACTACCAATAATACTCGTGAAAATTTTTGTGATGTGATTCACAAGGGCTATGCCCCGATAATTTCCTGGTTCAAGAGGATCCCCTTTCTTAAACAGCATTGTCATTGTAACTTTAGCCCAGTTTTCTAGAACTGTCTCAAACGCAAATATTTTGTTGAATATGCGGACTAAATGTGACTTCCAATTAAGGGACATAGCCTTGTAAAATTCATTTGTAACTTAATCAATGCCCGGTGCCTTACTGTTTTTACTTTGCCGGATTGCCCTTTCCACTTCCAAAAATGTTATTTCTGAGTCTAAATGAGAATCACACACTCCATAGTATATAGTTCTCGACAAACATCTCGGAGGAAAAACAGCAGTGTAAAAACACGTTCATCTCTCCAAACTTATTGGCGATAAGGAAAAGTCTTTTGTTCGAAAACTCTTTAGTGTTATTCAGAACTCTTTGGTGTCCCTAGAATTCGCTAAGCTTTGGGCAATAGCCCTGATATGTAATTGCTTCTTTTCATTATAAACTTCGTAAAATTCTTGAGTTTCATGGTGTAATCCACTTTACAATTTTTAGAAAAATTATTTCGTTTACACAGCCGTAGTGCTCTATTGACTCTCTTAGCATCTCTACATTCCCTATCATACCATTTCTTCTTTTTTTACTGTTCCTATGGTTGGTGGAGGACCTCTGTTTATACATATCGAGATCCATCGCGACATTCTTCATGGCCCGACCTAACTCCACATCCAGCTCATCAGGGGAAACTGAGGCAAAATCACTTGACAAAGGCGAGACTCTTTGAAGTCTGAATGTAAATTCTTGGGCAGCCTCAGGTTTCCAGGAAAGCAGAAAGGTTGATGGGACTACGGGGATAGGTGTTTGATAGGGTGGTGTATTCCACTCCAGGATTAGGGAAATAGGGCAATGATCGGAGAACGAGACCAGAGGCAATACTTAGAAGTCCAGGATCTTTGAAAAATCCGATACACTAGACCAAACTAGATCAATGATGCTACTTTTACCATCCACTGAGCAAAATGTGATCTGGGCCGGACAGTCGCTATTACTACGGCCGTTGATGACAACGAATCCCATACTATCCATAAAAACTCTGTCGTTTACCTCTATAATTCAATTCGTCATCAGTAGCCCACTGGGTTTTACCTATACCACTGGATTTTACCTATAGGCAACAGTTCTGCAGAACCCAGAATCTCTTCCGGAATCTCCTCTGGAATACCAATTTTAGAATTAAAATCTCCAATTAAAAACAGGGGTAAATGACTGGCATTCTAATAAGCACTCCAAGGCAGAGCGGAAGAGATTGAAAGTGTATTTCAACTCCTCAATGGTCTAAAATAATTGAACACTAAGATATATTCCTCAAATTCATTTTCAATACGGACTATCATCCAACTATCTGATGAGTCAATTATCGTTGACTTAATTTCACTCCTGACTAATAATAGTATCCCTCCACTAGCACGTCCTTTACTCTTTTCTTTTACTGCATTTACCCAATATGAAACATAGTCTCCCCAAATCTTGTTATTTAATTTAGCTGGATGGGTTTGCCACGTTTCTGCAATGCAAATGACATCGGCCTTGAAGTGAGGACCCTCTCTGTGGAAATTCCGGATACCTTTCGCGTTCCAGAACAGGGTCACAATTCGTTTTTTGTTGCTGCATCAGTTTGTAGGATGGGGTCGTTGGTGGCCTGGGAGTGCTGGATGTCCAGTTCCTCAGTTTGGGCGGTCGTTCTCCTGGGGTTTCCATTTCTCTTCACTGGTGATATACACTCCTTCACGTCATCCCAGCCTTATTTGTCTTTGGCCTTATTTGCCCTGTTGAAGTCTCTCAGAATTCTAGCCTTTCGGGACTCCCTAGCAGTCAGATCGCTTTGGATAAATAACGTTGTATTGCTGAGAGCTTTGCTTTTCTCACGAAGAATTTTACGTTTCATTTCAGGATTCTTCAATTTAGTCTTAACCATACTGATCACATTGTTTTTACTAATTAGGAAAGCCTCCTCCACACCATCAACAATTCCAAAACGTTCTTGGATAAATTGATTCATTTGATCTTTCAGAATGTCTGTGTTTAAATGAGCAAGCGGGATACCTCTAATTGTGATATTCGACTTAATGAGCTTTTTCTCCTCTTTATCCACCATATCATACAACTAGCAACTGAGCAAATTATTGGATTCAAGGTCTTGAGACAGTTTTTGAAATGCTGAAGCTTTAATACGGTCAATGACCTCCACCTGTGCCTGCTCAACCGGTGTATTGACTTGCTGCTTCAGTTCTTGGTAGTTTTTATCCATCTCTTCCCATTTCTTTTGCCAAACGTTGTCTCTTTTGCTGAGCTCATCCTGGATTTTATCCATACTTGCAGCCTGGTCTTCACGTATGGCTTTAATTTCGGTCTCAATCGTATAATATATGTTATCACTTTCATGTCTCAGAGCTCTCATTTCGTTGAGAACTTTTACCAGTGTGCTCTTAATCTCCTCATCTTCTGTTTTAGCTGACTCACTGAGTAAGGACGAGGGATTCAGGGTGACTTTTGAAGCGGCACCAGGTATTTTAAAAGACATGGTGGGTGATGCGAAGGCACTAGAGCAGGATGTTGTCCTTTTTTTATAGGTTCTACTTGCTGGGGGGTACGGGGATGATTCAGTGAGTGGCCACTCTGAATCGCCGAGCTGTCCACTTTTACGTTTCAGTGGCGGGGTTGACGGAAAAAATTCCCTAATCGAACTTGTTGATACACACCGTGTTTTACCTAGGGAGATGGCCTTCAGAGGTCTGCCTCTGGTGGGGTTTTCAGGGGGTGGTGGTATGCTGAGAGGAATGTTGACAGACGTGTCAGCTGTTTCAGATTCACTCTCGCTGTCCGAGGGGCACAATGTTTTTTCTGTCCTCTGCCTGACTCGGGGTCAGCGCCATCTACTTCACCATATGTAACTGTTCAAATCATAGGCTCCGTTGGTAATGACACTAAATCACATCGAAACCACTCACTTAGGCTATGGAAATTTATGGTTCGTGGCACGTGTCGGGAACTGGCTGACCTTTTTGCTAGTAAACTTTTTGTTTTACAAATGGGAAGAACCACTAATTATGAACAGGGGACTATGCTTTATTGATCAATGAACTGCCGGGATATTTAACCGCACTGTGAGATCACTTTTATGAGCCAAGGAACTAATTAAAATAATAAAGTTGCTGAAAAAACGACAGAGCGTTTCAGAAGCGTGTTGAACACTTACGATCACGTGATCGTCCCCCGAGAAAATTTAATGAACGATGTAAGAAAATAAGTGGAAGGGAGACACATTTTAAATCCCTCATTCAAGTTATTGCCTTTCATTCGGAAAATACGCATATGAATTTTTTTTCGATTTCCCTGTCAAAAATCCTTTTTTTTTCGATTCGTAAAAATGCATGTAGTCCTATAATTTTCCATATTTTTCAGTAGTAATACCGCGAGTGCTTCAACATTATTGAGTATTTCCCGATAACTTCGTTGTAAACAAACGAAAGTGTCAAGTTTTGCAGGGTTAAAAATCCCGAGTGCTAGCGCGAGGGATTTTCCTGCAAAACTTGACACGATCGTTCGTTTGCAGGGAAGTTTGAGGGAAATACCAGATAATTTTGAAGCATGAGGGGTATTCGTCGAATTATTTTTTACGTACGGATTTTGTTCAGCAGTATCGTTCATGCAACATCAAAATGACATTGAAGAACATGAAGATTTAGTATGGAATATCTGGAATATATATATATGTTAGTACGAAATAACCGGTGGAATTTATTTGTTAGTACGAAATATTCGAAATAAAACTGCCTCCAGCCTGTCATTTGTCATCAAATACTGCATTCTGATTGCCCCTGACTGTCCAAAATCCGCAAGTAAAAAATAATCAGTAGTAATGCGCCAAGAGCTTCAAAATGATCGGGTATTTCTCGACAACTTCGTTGTATACAATCAATATGTCAAGTTTCGTAGGAAAAATCCCTCGCGAAAGCGCTCGTGATTTTTTTAACCTGCGAAACTTGGCCTATTTATTAGTATTTAGGCAAGGAAGTTGGAGAGAAAGACCCGATTCATTTTGAAGCTTGAGGGGTATTTTGAGGATTATTTTTTCTCTCAAAATTGCAATCAAAAGAATCGTTTGCGGTTGTTTGGTTCGTTGGCATGACAGCGGGGAATATCCGAAAAAGATCCGAAATAATATCGTAGTAGTAGCCCCAAATGCAACGATTCTATTGGTCGTAATTTTGAGAGGAAAAAATAATCCGACAAATACCCCTCGTGCTTCAAAATTATCTAGTATTTCCCTCAAACTTCCCTGCGAACAAACGATCGTGTCAACTTTTGCAGAAAAATCTCTCGCGCAAAGCGCTCGGGATTTTTAATCCTGCAATACTTGACACTATCGTTTGTTTACAACGAAGTTATCGGGAAATACTCGATAATTTTCAAGCACTCGGGGTATTACTACTGATTTTATTTTTGTTACTCAGACCCTTCGCGTTTTTTTTTGCAGAATAAACCATACGTTCTTACGAATCAAAAAAATAGAAAAATGACGATAAAAAAGATAACGAAAGAAAGGAAGAAAAAGACAAAACTGAAATAAAAGACGTACTAACCAAAATGAATATTTTTCATGTTTCCATAAAAAAATTTTTTTTTGCTTTTTTATTCTGTGACGTGTTATTTTCCGTCACAAATAGCATTTCTTTATTCGACGTTTCGCGTGTGGGTTTTTTAATTTAAAAATCACCAGACGGGAAGTCACCAACCGACAGCGAGAGTCAGGAGAGAGGTTCAGTATAATTTGTTAATTATTTTGTTTTGTATTGCCTTCTGTATTGTTTTAATCGAATCTGGCGCCGACATCGTGGGACTGAGGTGGCAACGTCTCTGGAAATCGTCGAGGGACTTCGGGACACTTCGAATTCGTGATGAGAGCCTCATGGGTCTTCGGATTGCCAGAGGTCGCCAGCTCTCGGGCAATTCTAGGGGAAACGTGACGTAGGAGCCCGGCTGGTTCAATGTGGAAGGGGAAGTGAAGGATTTCACCAAGATCAGAAGGAGGTTGAGTTGAATCGTCCTTTGGGGACAGAATGGTCTGGAGAATGATTTGGAAGGATGTCAGAGGACGTTTGGATTTATTTGATACTCTGGGATAAATGGTTTTTGATTAAATAACGTCTGAGAAGTCACTGCGCATGCGCCGACGGACTTGGTTCGGCCATGTGAGCGACAGAGTCTAGTTGTTTGGAGACTGATTGGAGGAGTGAACGGAACCGAGCAGCCAATGAGCGTCGTTGCCGCGTTTTCACGGTCCACTGTGGTGTCGCTGGGAAAACGAACCTCACTTCCCGTTCGGTGGTTTCGCCATACGTTGTGTTTGATCAATTTGTGGAGTTCGATTGCGTTAATTTCGGAGTTTTGGGGAGTCTGAAGGCGCTCTGAAAGGAGAAATAAACCTGTGGAGGAAGCCCCGAGTGGATTTGTCTGGAGGAAGGTCCCGAGGACTCGGATTTGAGGAGTTTTTGGAGACGTTTTCTAGAGACACCGAGGTGGACTGCTGGGTGAGCGGGATGGCTACAACTCTGTATGACGCATCTGTGTGAATCTGTCGTGAGTAGGACTCAGGCCAATTTTAGAGTCTTGAATGGATGTTCTGTGCATCTTAGTCCCGTAGGACTTTTAGAGTTTCGAAATAATTGCCGGATAGAGTCGTAATCACTCTGATCAGTAATTGATTAGTGGGTCACTTTTGTCTCTGCTCTCGTGCGTATTTGGAATCATTGTGTTTAATCATTCGTTGTCGGTTGTCTCGCGACATTGATTTATTTCGTAGAGTTTCGGGCTCTCGGGTTTCATGTTGCGAGTAACAGTTATTTTATGAATATTTTGGTTGTTGAAAATGAGTTAGTGTTGCGTCTAAATGAATTTGTGTTAGACGAACACTCTCACTGTCGGTTAATATTCAGTGAAGGACATTGAACGCGGGTTTCTTTTGTGTCTCGTGACCTTGCTTTGTTTCGCTGGCCCGTTGTCTTGAGTTTTCGTATTTGTTTCGGACAGCCAGCTTTACTTGTCACGTAGACGAATTTTTGGGTTTCGATCGTTCAGTGTTGTTCAATCTACATGATTATTGTTGACAATATTTTGATTCTGTTTTTTTTTCATTTTCTCTTTGACATTGTTTATTCTTGACTGTTTGGGATGGTTAGATCTTTCAATTTAACTATCGGAATCTCTTTTGACTAAATTGACTAAGTATCTTACTTCTTTATTTTCCTATCAGAATTCTTTATGCCTTGGACAATTGTAGAATCCGTAACTATCGAAGCCTCATGATCGTTGATCGATCGAAATAACCCAAAGGGCGTTTTTCAAAGAAATTGATTTGTTTTATTTGTATCGAGTCATCTAAGTCTGATTAAATACTGTGATTTTCCCCCACAATTTTGAATTAATTCATTTATTCGGTCAATACCTAGTCATCGTTTAATCTAAGCTTCGCCAGTGACCTTTACGCCGTTCTTCAGTCTGAGTTAGCAGGAGACCGTCTCGAAGCTTGGGATTATTCTGGAAATTTTGATTTTGGTTGTTCGTTTCGTTCCAGTGGTCGTTCTGGTAATAACGCTCGACTTATTTGTTGTTTCAGGGTTGTCGTACGTCGAAGGGCTACGTAGTGGATGGAGGGTTCCGTGAACCTCAGGAAATTACGTCACAATTCATAAAAACCTATCTAGTCCTACAATTTTCAATATTTAAGAACGTAAATTTTTTGGGGTATTCCATATGACCTTGAGCAAAAGCCTACGAATGAAATTTGAAATTACTCGATTTCGTCTTTTAAATAAAAAATACATTTGATTAAAAATTTAAAATTTCAGGATTTTTCTTGTCTACATTTTTTTCTGACATAAATAAGAAATTAAAAAACAATCTCAAGATTTTTCGATCAAATCCTTCTGGTACTTGAAAAAAGTGGTTTGCCCCCCCCCCTTTAATATCTCTAATAATATTTATTGACAAATTAATACTGGAAAATTTTGCGACTGTTCCGCATCGGTATACGCGAGGAGTGGAGGACAGTCGCGTCGAGTGGGGCCCGCGCGATGAGGACTCTTCCTTCAATATAAAATAAATCATAATTCGTTAAGGATCTGAAATATTGAAGAACAGCACAACAGAAAGGCATTTAAAAAAACATAAGTTTATAAAAATTGGTAATTTCTTTAAAATGAAAAGATAATTGGATCGAAAAAAAAATCAAGGAAAAGTGACAGCAAAAAATATACAATAGAGTGAACTCGACCCCCACTCTCGTTTTCGAATATTTTCCGCCAAAAAATTGATTCTGATGATGAAAAAAGTTTCCCATCGAAGCCTGAGAAAAGTCTAACACAGCAAATTTTTTATTATTGTACATCTTGAAGGTATAAAACAACAAAATTTTCATAAATTACTCTTAGATTGATTATTCTTAGAATTCTTTAATGCCTAAAGGAGGTTAGGCGGTGTATGAGGTGAATTTGAGAGTGAATTTCTATGGTTCCCGGTAGCTTAGTCGGTAAGAGTGCCCGGCGCGTATCTGGGAGACCCGGGTTCGATTCCCGGCTGGGTGAAGCGGAAATTTTTTCTCTCTAAATTCTAATTCTCTTAGAATGTTTTTTAAAAAACAATCTCAAGATTCTTCGATCAAATCCTTCTGGTACTTGAAAAAAGTAGTTTGCCCCCCCCTTTAATATCTCTAATAATATTTATTGACATATGAATGAAAAAAAATATTACGTATTGAGCGCACTTTCTGTTAAGAATTAATTTACAATAATGTTGTTATTTTATTAATTTAAATATAGAGAATTATTTTACGTGCTCAGCTATTTAAATTTAAAAAAAACATCACCGATAACCTCCGATCGCTCTAAACGTAGGTTGCGATTAAAAAAATGAAATCAAGAGATAATTACGTAAGCCGTGCTCAATTACACCGATCCCTTCCAGGTTCAGTGTTGTGACGCGGCGGAGGGTTTTTTTTGTCTCAGGAATGTAAACAAGGGGAGTCTCTCACGGTTGCAGTGGTCCGTTTCACACAATGACGCGTCCGAATCCCCTCGGGAGTAGACTAGAGAGGAAGGATGTATCCTTTAATAAAAAGGAAAGCATAATGGCTGCCGAGTGGGAACTCGAATTGAGAAAAGTCGAATCGATTTCTCTGGAAGTCGAACTCGAATGAGAACGAGTTTCGGGTAGTTACTGTCAGATGGCATTGCTTGGGAAATTGGCGCGAATTTCGAATCACATTTCGGATTAGAATTAGAATACAACAAGTACATCCTCTTATACGTAATGTCTATTAGACGTGTAAATCGTGTATGTATCGTGGACTATGAATATGAAAAGGGAGCCCATTCAATAAAAATTCATAAATAAATGATTTGTTAAGGTTTTTCCGGTATTGTCTACTTGAAATGCTGACTGATTTCTTTTTCTTAATTCCCGTGGTTACATTGGTTCTGCATATCATACATGGATATTTAATGGGGATGCCTATTTCATGTACACCGGATTAATTTTTCATGTATTGCTTAAACAAAAGGAAAAAAAAATCAATTGTAATAGGGAGAATTTTGTTCCTGAATATGACAGACATTTTAACAAAGTTAAGTCGTTATGATATTTGCCTCCATCCCGACTAATTGTTGAGTAAATAATGATAAATGAATTCGTTTGTCATTGTTTATCATTTATTATCAATCAAACGGTTCACTGGGGGGGGAAAAATAATGAAGACCAATTTTTTTGAAATGTCTTGAATGATAAAAAAAAATATGTTTTCCCATTGAAAATCGATTTTTTGTATTGAAACAAATAATCTCAAAGAATAATTTGGAATAGACGGAGTAGATGCCTTAATGAATCATATGTATCATATAAAAAAGATAAGCAATTGCGTGAAACGTGAAAGAAAATTAAATCAACATTTTTAGTAGGCAATATCGAAGAAACCTCAAAAACCCTAATGAATCGAACCCAGAGTTGACTGTGGGTTTCATTCATCAGGGAAATCATCTGTTTATGAATTGATATTGATGAAACCGTTGCAAATACGGAAAAATGAAAAGTTTTGAAACTCGCCGCTTGCTACCGGGTATCTATACACGAAGCAACTACCCCCTCCACTACCTCCGAAACACATTTATTGAATAAAATGAAAACGTGATACCCTACGAAAAAAATAGCCTTAGTTACATCACATAAATCGGCCATGAGCTTTCCATTGATATCACTATTTTCTTTTTCGACTTAATATTAAGGAAATTACGCGCATAGCAACGGGATCATATCCATATTCTCGTATTTCACATTATCTCTGAGCAGTAAGTGTGAGGTTTCGTTTTCGAAGTTGGTAGCAGTGTGCTCCAACCTCACGCACAGAGGAGGGAGATTTGAATAGCGCATTACTCTTTCTCTCTCCTTCTTGAATTCTACTGATTTGCATTTTTTAAACTCATCATGGACTTATTGTAAAAATTAATGACAAATTGATGAAAAAGGTCATATAGCGCTGTATATTGCATAGAAATTTTTCCCCTATCCTCGATTAATTTAGATTTTCAACTCAGTCCGTGAATAACATGTGGGCGAGTTTATTTCTGAGGTTATTTTACGCGGGTAATTTGAACGTTTGATTTTCTCATGAAATTCTCAAATCGAATCGGAGCATGAATTATAAATAAATGTAGGAAAGAAATACCTTTTTTTCTTAGAGCAGAAGTGATTGAAAATAGTTTCTGTTGCGCGGAAAAAAATCAATTCGATTCATACGAAAATGATCGTGTGCTCGTTTTGGAAAAATGACTGAAATCTCCCAAAAAAACAAAAACAAATGTTTTTGCAAAAAAACTGAGCCAAGAAAAAGTTTTGTGGGGTCGTTTCTGGAAAGAAAAAACATTTTTTTCTGGAAACCACAATTCCCATAGAAATTTTGCAAAAAATAAACAAATAAAAATCAAAGCCAAGTCAAGAAATGTCCAATGGATCATGGAATGTGCTATCAGATTATTATGGGGAGGATAACTCTGAATAGAACGATTTAAAAAAACATCTTCATAAAATAAAAAATTCAGTAGAGACAGGATTCAAAGTTCTTGGCGCGGATCAGAAGATACAGATTGATACGAGACAATGAGTTGGAAAACTCCGCGCCAAGAACTTTGAATCCTGTCTCTACTGAATTTTTTATTTTATGAAGATTTTTTTTTAAATCCTTCTATTCAGAGTTATCCTCCCCATAATAATCTGATAGCACATTCCATGATCCATTGGACATTTCTTGACTTGGCTTTGATTTTTATTTGTTTATTTTTTGCAAAATTTCTATGGGAATTGTGGTTTCCAGAAAAAAATGTTTCTTCTTTCCAGAAACGACCCCACAAAACTTTTTCTTGGCCCAGTTTTTTTGCAAAAACATTTGTTTTTGTTTTTTTGGGAGATTTCAGTCATTTTTCCAAAACGAGCACACGATCATTTTCGTATGAATCGAATTGATTTTTTTCCGCGCAACAGAAACTATTTTCAATCACTTCTGCTCTAAGAAAAAAAGGTATTTCTTTCCTACATTTATTTATAATTCATGCTCCGATTCGATTTGAGAATTTCATGAGAAAATCAAACGTTCAAATTACCCGCGTAAAATAACCTCAGAAATGAACTCGCACACATGTTATTCACAGACTGAGTTGAAAATCAAAATTAATCGAGGATAGGGGAAAAATTTCTATGCAATATACAGCGCTATATGACCTTGTTCATCAATTTTTCATTAATTTTTACAATAAGTCCATGATGAGTTTAAAAAATGCAAATCAGTAGAATTCAAGAAGGAGAGAGAAAGAGTAATGCGCTATTCAAATCTCCCTCCTCTGCGCGTGAGGTTGGAGCACACTGCTACCAACTTCGAAAACGAAATCTCACACTTAGTGCTCAGAGATAATGTGAAATGCGAGAATCTGGATATGATCCCGTTGCTATGCGCGTAATTTCCTTAATATTAAGTAGAAAAAGAAAATAGTGATATCAATGGAAAGCTCGTGGCCGATTTATGTGATGTAACTAAGGCTATTTTTTTCGTAGGGTATCACGTTGTCATTTTATTCAATAAACGTGTTTCGGAGGTAGTGGAGGGGGTAGTTGCTCCGTGTATAGATACCCGGTAGCAAGCGGCGAGTTTCAAAACTTTTCTTGGCTGATACGCTACCGCGTATCTCGATCAGATTATTATGGGGAGGATAACTCTGAATAGAAGGATTAAAAAAAAAATCTTCATAAAATAAAAAATTCAGTAGAGACAGGTTTCAAAGTTCTTGGCGCGGAGTTTTCCAACTCATTGTCTCGTATCAATCTGTATCTTCTGATCCGCACCAAGAACTTTGAATCCTGTCTCTACTGAATTTTTTATTTTATGAAGATTTTTTTTTAAATCCTTCTATTCAGAGTTATCCTCCCCATAATAATCTGATAGCACATTCCATGATCCATTGGACATTTTTTGACTTGGCTTTGATTTTTATTTGTTTATTTTTTGCAAAATTTCTATGGGAATTGTGGTTTCCAGAAAAAAATGTTTCTTCTTTCCAGAAACGACCCCACAAAACTTTTTCTTGGCCCAGTTTTTTTGCAAAAACATTTGTTTTTGTTTTTTTGGGAGATTCAAAATTATACAGGTAAATCCGGATGAGACTATGGAATATCCAAAATATGTACCTAGTATGGATATGCATAAAACATATTGCAATATGTACGGATACATGCCCGATACGTTTCGTTTGATATTTTTACCGTTTGCATTTATACATCATTTTCGCGTTTCAATGATACATTTGAGGTCTGCTCTGGCGGTGCGTATCTGTCGCGAGTTTCCCTGCTATACAGTGAGACGTATAATATATCATGTCCAGTGTAAGTTCCGCTATATGTGATGGGCATATTTATAGCAATGATTATATAAAGATGACACCTGGGAATGTATCAGTATCAGTTATAATTAATATATATATATAACATTCCGATAATACCTAATAAGGTCCAACGAGTGGAAGCTGATGGGCATATATATATCTTATGAGGCATATTCATATGAATAAATAAAAAGATTGGTGTTCAAACGCACTATATACTTTTATTACGATGAAAAAATGAGTTGCTTAGAAAAATACAGAGTACTTAATAAATGAAATACCTTAAATATTTAACAATACTTTAAACATTTAGGGAATGCATCGACGTGCGATAATTACATGATTTCTAAGAGTGTCAATATAAAAAGGAATAGTATTGTTATGGAAACTTATTGTTCGTGGCAACAACCATAATTCTATGGATTGTAACGTGTTATTTTTGTCTTTCGACCGTTCTGCGGTTTCATTTAAACATCCAGACGAGAAGTCACTGCGAAAGCGAAGCGAGAGTCAAAATCTAGATTTTGTTCAACTATTTATTGAGTATCTTTTTAGTTTTAATTGAATCATTCCACTCCACCGTTCATCGGAGCACATCGGGGGATCTGGATGAGCCTAAACGAGGACTGGGATGAGATGCAAGAATTTAGATGCTGAAATTGGGTCTCGGAGCAACGGTTCTGCAGAGTCTGGGGTGGATCTGGAGTTTGAATATCCCCGCCGGTTGAGGAGTACGCAGGTTGGCCGTGTCGCGGCGCCAGCTACTGGAGCCAGAATTGGAGAGCTCGAGTACCGAATGAATCTAGGCGAAAATAATATTTTTGGTCCATTGTTAAAGGACCCGAAACATAAATTAAGGGTTATTTATCCTTATGCGGTTTGTGAGTAGTTGGAACTACATTTTTATCGCTTGGTTTTATCCTTGTGGATTTGGAGGGAAAATTAGAAATCACGTGGTTGTCCGGTGTGGATTCCGGTGGAGAGAGAGTTGACGTCGTCATCACTCTCCAATCAAAAGTCTCTTCGGTGAAAGTAACAGCCAATGAGAGGGCTGGATTTTCGGCAATCGAGAAAATGTGCCATCGAGCGTGCCGAGGAGATTACTTCTCGTTTGGATGGCGAGACTGACAGTTCGCAAGTTTTTCGTGAATTATAAAAATTATTAGCGTGGTCCGACGCCCGAATTCTCGTTGTCTCCGACATCTTGCTTTGACGATTTATTGAGAGTCCCAACTTTTCCGGAGNTTTTCTTTTGGACAAACGGTTGTCGTCCACGGCGAATGACGCCATTAGATTTTTGGCTTTCCGATTTTGCCGAGATCTGGTTTCTCGCTCAGCGGAGCATTATAACGGTTTAGGGAAAAATTCAGTGAACCTCTTATTGTATCAATTTACGAGTTTTTTTTTGAGATATTTATGTCGGATTCTTCCGATTGAAATTCAGTGTTTCAAACATTTGTCGTAAGTAGCAACTCTCGTTTCGCATTCACTTTGG
>NW_021681349.1:38694-53556 GCF_001412515.2 Diachasma alloeum
AAATTCGGATATCCAAAGTGGAATTCTCGGGGCAATGTTTCAGCTTCAGGGAATTTTCGCATTATCGCTGTTCGTATATTACTTTATTTATTTAATTTAGAATTTTGGCATTACCGAACAGTGTAGGAATTATCGACGTGATTTGGAATTACAGCGTCTTTGTCGATGCTTGATTTCCGTATTTTTGTATCGTGTAAATTCGGATATCCAAAGGGGAATTCTCGGGGCAATGTTTCAGCTTCAGGGAATTTTCGCATTATCGCTGTTCGTATATTACTTTATTTATTTAATTTAGAATTTTGGCATTACCAAACAGTGGAGGAATTATCGACGTGATTTGGAATTACAGCGTCTTTGTGGAACCCAGCCGCCTCCGCGGTTGATCTGAGCTGTCGGCGATCGCTCTCTCATCGTTGTTTATTTTATCACTCGTTTGATTTCGTCTTCGATTTTGGTGAACGTTTCATACGTTCTGGCGCCCAACCTTTGGTTTGTCGTTTGGGTCGCTGAGGGCTGCGTATCTATTATCTTCCGCAGAGGTAAGAAATACGTCACAGGATATACAAAACCACTTCGGGGGAAATCATGAAATGATGCAATATTATTTTATGTTGCACTTTTTACTATATTCTAACTATTTTAATGTTTATTACCTTAATAATAACGTCTTTCCGAACTCTTCAATACACTACCCTGGTCAGAAAGACTCATTGATTCCTATTGGGTACAAATTTTGGTAATAAGAAATGATGACGTTATTGTCATTTCCATATTGGATCTCATTGGTTTGTTTTTGAGCGCGAGTGAGATCAGTCTTGGAAAAAGTAATGGGAATCAACAAGAGGACCAATAAGATCCCATTGGTTCTTGAAGACTGCCATGTTTGGAGCCAGGCAATGAGAATGAATTTTCTTTAGGTTTCAATGAGATTTCCGTTTGTATCCTACTGATAAGTCAAGTTATGCGGCTCGGTTACCTACGAAAATTTTAATGAGAACAAATGGGAATTCTCATCCATTCCCATAAGATAAAACCGACTCTTTTGATCTGGTTTCGTAGAAATACTATGATGCCCATAATAATCACAGATAGGATTAGAAGGCACTCTCAATTGGTTCCCAGAGGAATACCGCGATTTATGTATTAAATAGGGAAGGATACTAGGAATAAAATAATTAGACCATTTTTCCATAAACAGTATATATTCAACTAATTTTAACTACAAAAATGTGAAAAATGTTTACTCAGTGCTTGAAGGATTGTTTCATCGGTAAAGACAGATTACGATTTCTGGTAAGTACTATCATATTTCTGGGATGATGAAATTTATTAATATTAGAGTTAAAAAATATATTTTAAAGAGATAAATGTCATCCATTTTCTGTTTCCATATGGAAAGTTAACTAATCGCTAGAATCACGTGACAACATTCACTGAAGCATAAATGTAGCTGTATTTTGTGACAGACACAATCAATAATATTATGTTACTAAAACTATAGATGTTTCTGTGAATACAATCATTTTTGGGGCATACATCTATTTACTATAAGCATTAGTAATTTTGGCATAGTTTTGCAATATCACTTGAATTTGGAAATTTCAGACCTCGCCTTCGGCTTGGCCTGTAACTCTCACACTCGTCAACAACTACTTTTTTCACTTGTATCGTAATATACTATTTTCAAACTGATTATCTTCGACTCTATCCAATGAAAATGACTGAAATTTTCGCCAAGAATTGAGGGTGTCATAACAAAGGGCCGTCAACTATAGGTTTTATGATTTATGCAAAGAAAAAAATTACAGAATAAAATTTTTTTGCATAAATCCAAAAAAGTGCAGTTGACTGCCCTCCGTTATGTCACCCTTAATCCTTGCGGAGAGTTTGGGCCATTTTCTTGGGATAGAATCGAAAATAAATCGTTGGGAAAATCATCACTCTTCTCTACTCCGATGGTAAGTTCTATTTCCCCTTCACAGTAAGGTTTCTATGAACAAGGAATAATATGCTTCAATGTCTCAGGTCTTCCATAATCTCTGAATAATATCTATTCACGCTGAGCTCGTATTCCTGCCGTTGAATCATTATCGCCATCATTATCTGATGCATTTGGAGCTAAGTCTTCCTCAAGATCCCAATCGAATTCAGACGGGCTTGCCATAGGTTTCAGCCCTTCGCGATTATCTCCTTTCATTTTCTTTTTAATAATCGTTTTTTTTTGTTTCTTTGGTTTAGTGTCGGTTTTTGCACGTGAAACTCTTGGTTTTTTTGCCTTTGATGCAGACTCTAAAAAAAAAGAATATGAAATGGAGACGACTCAGTGATTAAAGCTAATTCAATGGAAATTGAGCTACATAATCACAGTAGCCAGATGTCCTGAAAACTGCTATCGATTTATGTTCTAGAACGTTATGAATAATCAATGTAATCACAGATCTGATACTCACTCTCTTTTGGTTCTCGTGCTTTCTGGTTCATATCGTTTACCTTCAGTCCCAAATAATAACCCACTTTGTTTACTTCTTCTAAAATGTTTTCCTCATTCGTCCATTTTCGATAATTCCTTAGGTAGAAATCAGTGATTTCTCGGATAGCAATGCATTTTGTGGGATCAAGTGCTTCTTTTTTTCCCCCGGTCACAGCAGAAGTTATCCCAGTCACAGTAAAATTCTTCATCTCCTCACCAAAATGGTTAAATCCCATATTTCTTACGAAGACGCTAGTTGATTAGCAGTCCACACAACTTCATCATAGCCTGCCTCTTTGATCCAAATGCCTTTCCCAATGTGGATATTTCTTACCTGGTAACAAAGTAAATTCTATTAAAGAAACGTCACGAAAAAGCATATTTGTAATGGAAGGAAATTTATTTTCAAAATGACATCTCAACGCGCACGATCACAATACAACGGTCCTCAATTTCATTTGAGAATTAATAATGGAACTTACTCCATTTTCGTCGAGTCGCACAAAACCAGATTTAGGATCCATGCGGTATCGTTCCATACCTTCACTAGGAGTTTGTTGTGGAGTATCTGTGAAATCTTGTTGTTTAGCGTGATTAGTGTGATGACAGTATCATCGAAGGAAGTATTCTTATGCTCAATATATTCACTTTTTGATTGCTTCCAGTTATCTACAAGAACATTAACTTTTTTTGTTAAATCTTCAATGAGTTGCATGACTTTTTGCTGGCTTCTCTCAATGGATCTTTTCAGTAGGTTCGCCTAATTGATGTGCTGAGTACAATTATCGTTGCTCTTCTTATCCGAATCACGTGGTTGTTTCTTTTCAATGAATTTGGCCTAGAGAATTATCATCAATATCAGAATTAATAGCCGAGTTCGAGAAGAGATAGAAAAAAATAGCCATAGAAGATGAATGAAGAATGAGAAATGAATAGTAAATATGGAATCATCAGCAAATCAAGGGTACCTTAGATGATGTCGGTAGAGGAACCTTTAATAATCGATCCATAGGCGAATTCACATTATTCATTTTATCGGAGGCATTATTTTCTCGGTTGAGTTGTACCTCAGGTGATGGCGTCTGAAAATAATTACGATACTTATTTTTCCTTAAATCAGTCAACAGTCAACTATAGACTTCTAACGTACTTCTTTGGGCGGCATCAGACAATGGGAAGTTGCAGATGAGTCAGGTTCTCGACTTGCGTCGGAATACTCGTCAAAACTGGCCCATATATCCTACATATCTTTGTCGTTTTCCAGACGCTTCTGAACATCAAACGGGATTTTGGAGAAAGAAAAAAAAGAGTGGAAATGAGATATCATATACTGATTGTAACCAAGAAAAAAATGTAGAAATGATGGAACTAAGAAAAATGAATAGACATCATTGCAGCGAAGGACAAATCCTCAACTTGAAATCCTAGCGAATTCGCTGAAAAATTTTATTAGATTTCTAATGAATTTTCTCTTATTTTTTTGCCGTTTCTATTGACATATTGAATAGAAAATATAATATGGAAAAAGTCAATAGAATTCCACTTTTCTATAGAACTTATTCTATTGAGATATTTTCTCAGAAATTTTCTCGGCTCAAATATTCTAAATTTTTTGCATTCAATTTTTATTTTCTTCCCTTCAAGAAAATCAAACAAAAAAAAGAAAATTTGAGCCAAAGAAATCCTGTGGGAAATCGATTTCTATTGACTTTTTCTATACAATATTTCCTATCGAACATGTCAATAGAAATGGCAAAAAATATTAGAAAATTCAATAGGAATCCTATAGCATTTTCTAGCGAATTTGATAGGATTTTCTGTTGGATTTTTTCATACGTGAGATCTCAAAGGCGTATGCGATTATAGAGATTAAGCTTCCCGTGTCGGTCTTTGTTTACTAATTATGAATTACATCTCGAAATAGGAGTAATCTTCGTACTTGTGAGGAGTTTCCCGGCAAAACCTCGATGACAGTCTTAGTGAATCCATCCTCGTTTGTGTGATCTACGTTTTCTTTTCCGCGTTCATTATTGTAGGTTGTCGAAGCTCTTTTATGTGCAGCAGCAGGCTCATTCCTCTACAAATGGAGAAAGACTGAACAGGGAGGAAGCTTACGGATCTATATCAACAGAGGTGACTATTTTCGTACAAAGCTAATTAAGAACAATAATCCAACTGATTTTATAACGTTATACGACAATTGAGAATAATGTTGATAAGTTTTCGTTATACCAGTGATAATGGAAACCCAGAAATATCAGTAGTTACCACTGATAGCACAGTAGGTTTAGCTTTAACTTTCCCAGCCATTTCATTTTTGTCCTGAAGGAAAAAAATTGTCGGTATTGATGGCAGTAATGTTGCTTTATGCAGTGAGAATATGAATAATAAAAATAATATTTGCAGTTAAAATCCCCTATGATGCGTCAAAGTGGGTCTATATGTCCTAAAGATCGAAATATCGTTCTCCTCTGGAGGACCACTATTGTAGTACGTCTTTTTAAGCATTGTATAGACTACCAACTATTTCTTACCTGAACTTGATTTGTCACATGCTCAACTTGATTCTTATTCTCAGTGACTTCTATTTCTGTGAGTCGTTTTCGGGGCTTCTAAAAATAGAAATAAGGAATAAGATTAAGATCTCAATGTTCCTCATTTCTGACTGAACTTACTTTTTCCATGTTATTTCCTGGTCGTATGCAAGCTCGTTTAGATAGATAATTAGTTGAGTTACGATTATCTTCTTCGTCATCAGAAGTTTCCAATTGCGTTTCCTATTGTAAATCAATTGTGTATTTACGCATTGGCGTCGAAAATTGTAAGTAGAACTTGGAATAGTATATTATAGTATAAAATCGATAAAATTATTGTTCGATCAATGTGAATGCATAATCCAGGTCTAATTCACATCAATTGGGGAGTACTTTTTCGGGTCGGCGGGTGCAAAGTAAGTATACATTTACTGGACTTTGCCCTTACGCCTTTGTAAACAGTACTGATCTAACCAAGGGAGGTAAAATAAAGAACCCTTACCCATGTGCTTACCACCGTCGCCTTCAGCTGCTTGATCCCGCATGTGGGCGACTCCTTTATTTTACCTCCCCAAGTTGAAAATATAGGACTATCGCGAAGATTCAACTGAATAAAGGTTATCATAATGTGAATGTGGAACACAGTTTCAACTTACTTTGTCTATTTTCGCCAGGTATATTGCCTTTTGTGTTTTCATTGTTCTTTTTAAAAAATTTATTCCGGTGTCTTCTAAATCCATCAGTACAGGTGTCGAAATTGGAGCATGTAAGATGATCATGCTCCATCATACCAGTGACACGCTCATTCTGTGCATTATTTTTTGGAATGGTGGATTTACCAGCAGTGGGAAGCTCATTTTTCAACTTTGCCTTTACAAAAAAAACGAAAAAAAAAATTCTGTAGAAGTTGGTTGTGTTATCTGTCGCTCATGATCGATTTTTCATTATACGAGATCCAGATTAATTAGAAATATTTATCTCAGGAAATGAGCCTTCTGTTCACCTCCAACAACTGCTGACGCAATGCCTCCTTCCATTTTTCCAGTACATTCTGAGCATTGTGGGACTGTTCTGCATCACTCTCAGTAACATCAACGATACTTGATTCTGCATCTGTAACCTTCGACGCAGATATCAATTTATTGTTTAATGGACGAACTTGTGGTCGCCTACTGCTTTTAGTTTCGTCTAATTCCTCAATCGTATCTTCAATGCAAATAAAAACTCCAATTATTAATTGTATCTCCCGATGAAAAGCTCGGTTGAAGGCAAGGATGAGGTCAGCGAAATGTTACCTCTTATGAAACAGATTTGAGCTGTTCTCCATTTACCACCCCATTTGACATTGTAAATCTTGTCGTGTTGAATTGAGCCAGTAAAATTATGGATAGCGTTTGTAGTAATGATTTTGTACGGGTCCACAGTCGTCTCAGTAAGTTTAATGTAAGCCCAGCCACAACCGTACTGCGGAAAATTCAGTGTTTGTGAAGTGAAATCGCATATTGCGTTACGAGTACATTGAATAGTACTTTCCTAGTACTATCTTGTCGCACAACGTCTGTAAAATTATCGATTTACAGATAATGTGTGACAAAAACAAGTGGGTCATTGCATTATTTCCAACTTAACATAGTTCTCTTTGCTAATAAATTAGCAATTTGCTTCCGGATGGACCTGGTTCTAAGTTAATTATAGTTAAGAGCGATTTTTATTTAATGTTTGGAATATTATTATTCAAATATAAAATATATATTTGGTTATTTTCTTTGATTTTTTCCTTTCAATTTTAGCTTCTAATAGTCACACGGGGGTTTGAGCGAGAGAAGTGAACAGGGAGCGAAGCTAACTGAAGCTGACCTATCGGCGAAAAATTGATTTTCAAAACCTCAGAGTGCAAAACTTCAAGTCTCCCAAACTTGAAGGGATTAAGTTCCGATTAAAGTCCGACTAAGCCTTGATTAAGCCCCGACTAAGTCCCGATTAAATCCTAACTAAATGCCGATTAAATCCCAACCAAGCCGTCATTATACTCCAATCAAGCCCCAATACTGATGATCTTTTTGCGATTTATTTGACGCTATAACTGAATAATTCAAGAACAAATTATGCTGATCCCATGATATTCGAACTCGGTCAAGAGGGCATTGAAAGGAATATTTTAATGCGTTATTGAATCCATTAAAATGGTAAATTTTTGAGCCATCGTCGAGAAATCGATTTTCAAAAAAATATCAATCTTTAAAAAACTACATTATGGATCAAGTTTCAATTGGTGTTATTAAATAGCGCTTATGAATGTGTACATTTAGTAAAAAAAAAATGGAATTCGATACATTTGTCATGGGGAAATCGTCGATGAAACCTTTCGAGGGACCGATCACATACATACATACATACATACATACATACATACATACATGCAGTGCTCATTACAAGTAGGAAGCAGGTGGAGACCATCACCCTACAAGTTGGAGCTCATGAAATCACATCCCAGCCATTTCTTCGGTATCTGGGAGTGATGATTGATACCCGACTTAACTTCAAGCAGCAGGCAGAGCACGTGGGTGCCAAAGCGTCGGTGGTCAGAGCGACCTTATCACGGCTGATGCCCAATATAGGAGGTCCGAAGCAAAGGAGAAGAACATTACTGTCGTCAGTAGTCACATCTGTGCTCACATATGGAATGCCCATCTGGGCTGATACGCTCAAAACCCAGGAATCACGGAGAAAAATCGCGCCAGTCTATCGGCTGAGTGCCTTGCGAGTCTCCAGCGCTTATCGCACAGTGTCTGAGGATGCAGTGTGTGTCATTGCCGGGATGCTGCCCATTGAAGTACTAGCCGAAGAACGGAGAACACTTTACCGGCGAAAAGGATCCACTACATTGAGCTCGGAAGAACTCAGAACTGAAGAGCGTCGAAACAGCATACGCCGATGGCAGCTGCTGTGGGATACCGCTACAAAAGGAAGATGGACACACCGTCTTATCCCACAGGTGGATGTGTGGCTGACCCGTGAACATGGCGAAGTCAACTATTACCTGACCCAGATGTTGTCGGAGTCAGTGAAGATGCGGAACATGTGTTCTTCATGTGTCCTCGTTTTAACACACAACGCAGTAGTTGGGAAAATGTCCTTGAAGAGAAGATTCGGTCAGAGACCTTGATTAAAGCTATGCTCTCGTCAAAGGCAGCCTGGGACGCAACGAGCAACTTCGCAGCAGAAGTTATGAAGGAGCTCAGAATTGAGGAACGTAAGCGTAAAGCTGCAGAATAGAGGGAAAACCTATTGGAACCTCCTACCCATACACACCATCTTGGTAGGGAGACGTACATTAGGCGAATAATGAGGAAGAGCAATCAGCTGAGACCTCCCTCGTGAAGTCATACTTAACGGTCGTACCGTGAGGGGATCAAAGGTTAGTGAAGATGTCTGAATGGAGTTTAGTGGGTATTGACAATCTGTCCGAGTCCCACACTCACCTGACGGAGGGAACCATCATCCCCCTCCCTTAGGTGGTCGTGCCTAAATGCATTCTCCCAACAGACAAAAAAAAAAAAAAAAAAAAAAAAAACATACATACATACATACATACATACATACATACATACATACATACATACATACATACATACATACATACATACATGGTCTAGAAATCACATTTTTCAACTAATTAGACCATATTTAGTCACCCCCACAAAAAAAATTGGAAACTTAAATTGTGACGATTACAATGCTTCCATCCGGAAGCAAAAATTAAATAACTCGTGGTAGATGACGTTTTTGACGAGCATAATTAGAACACTCACCAAAAACATTATTTCTCAACCGTTACGTAAAATACCAGTACCAACTCGTTACGTATGATACCATTTTCAGCACGGTTGGTATAATGTAAATTTTGTGTGTGTAAAGCGACATGTAAAAAAAAGCACAGGCTAAATTTCGAGTTTGTAAAACAAGTGTGAGGCGAGTGTGAGATTTACAGGCCTCGAGGCAAAGGCGAGGGTTATAATCACACTCGTCAAAAACGTCATTTACCACGAGTCATGTAAAATTTGTTGTCATACCGTCTTTGTAAATCGACAATTTATACTCATGGAGCGTGTGTATATTGACAAAAATTGCGCTGACAAATATTTTCTAGAAAAATTCATGTGCTAGCACCATAAACGAGGAACAACTTGCACACTTGAAAAATTCATATGCAGCACCAGAAAAATTGTCATGCTGCACGAGAAAAATTATCGTGCAGCACCGGGAAAATTATGGGGGGCACCATAACTTTTCTGGTGTTCAATTTACGTCGAGAGTAACATTGAATTTCTTTTCATTGAAATCCCCTGGAATGCCCCATTGAAGGGGTCGTTCAAATATTACGTCACACGTTTTGTGGACTTTTTAGACCTCCTTTCCTCCCTCAGTCGCAAGCCGTCACAAACGTGGACCCGCCGCCCCTTGTATATTACGTTCCAAAATTCACGCGCCCCTCTCCCATTGTTTTGGCGAGTTCTTTAGTTTTTCCATGAAATTTAATTTAAAAAACAAAAATAAAGAAAAGAAGGCAAAGGATTAGTTGAACATTCAAATCTTTACACAATGCTATTTGATGAGTTCATAACTCATCAAATTATTGTCATCACAGCATTTCGTAATTCTTCATAATAAATTTTTGGAATCGTTGAAAAAACAGGTGAAACCTCGGTTTTTTTCGTGAGAAATGTAGTAGATAAGGGTAACGCGGTGGGAACATAAGAGTAAATGCGGGAGCTATTGCACTGCGTGTCAGTGCACTCCAGAGCGTTTAGTTGTTAACTCTAGCGAGATAGGAGAAAAGGTATCGACGAAAAAAATATTAATCTAGAATTTCTCATTTGCCGTTTGGCTACATTTAGAGTGGTTGATGCGATATTTACGTTTTTGTTCTAGATGATGAGGTGATTTGACTTATCATTCATTTTCATTTCTTAATAGCATTTATTTTTTATTTAACAGGAGAAATCGAGAAATTTGAAAATCCTTACGCTTGATTTGCGGAAGGTCATATCGAATGCCCCAAAAAGAATTTCGCTGAAAAACATTGAAAATTGTAGGACTCAGGGGCGCCGACTGTGGTGTGATGGAGGGTGCAGAGTACTCCACACCTGCAATTTTTTAAGGTGTGGAATTCCACACCTCCGAAAAAGCGAATTTGTTACTCCAATTTTTGATTCTTCGAATCCCCTCGTTTCATAACCGGATCAAGGCAGTAGCAAGAGCGGTTACTACTGTATGAAAGGTGTGGAGTACTTGACACCTCAGATTTCGTTAGGCATAGAATTCCATAATTCTAAGAAAAAGTGAAAACAGTTTTTCGTTTTCGTCTTTTCTCGAAAATTCCGCAACAAGGGTGATTCGTCCATTTACTACACGATATTTGCGAAGGTCAAACCTTGACACCTCACCCTCTTGATTCGTAAAAAGCTATCTCCTACAATTTTCGATATTTTGGAACTAAAATTGTTATGGGTATTCGAGATAACCTTCTGCAAAATCAAGCGTATGGAATTGCAAATTAATACATTTCTTCTGTTAAATAAAAAAAATAGGATTCAAAAATGCAAAATTCATTATTTTTCTTGTTTATACTTTTTTTCTGACATAAAGGAGAAATTGAAAGAAAGTCGCCAGAATTTTCGATCAAATCATTCTGATACTTGAAAAAAGTGATGTGACCCCCCCTTAAATGCTTTCCATTGTAACTCAATGAATAAAAATAAATAGACGAGTACCACTGTAATGGAAACAATGGGGATAACGATCTTATTCCAATATATATTAACCAGAAAAAGTTTTTTTGTCAATGATTTCTACTAATTGCATGAATTTGAATGGTTCACCCCGAACACACTCCGTATACTCCACATCATCGAACAATCATCTACGGTGCACTTTCTATTTCAGTTTCTTTGTGGTGATATCATTATGGTATCTAACATAATGCTGTAGTGCGTGACTGCATTTCTATGAACACTTCCTCGCAGGTAATTCATTGAAGAACGAGTAAAATTAGTCGAAGACTATGTAGCCAAAAGATTACAGTCTGTGTTGAATGGTTAACTGATGGATGGAGAGAAAAATGTCGAAGAAGTTATTTTTCGTCACTCGGCCGGAGAAAACCGCGTTTAGAAAAAAACCCGTTTCTCCTTAATTTTTTGGTGTCTGGGGCACAAAGGAGGGGGTGGGGTACTCCATCAGCTAGAATTTTTCAAAAAAATGAAAAAAATGAGGGGATTTGAAACTTACCCTGCGGGTTAAGATTTAACAATGACAAAATTTTTCGGAACATAAAAAAAAAGTTTTTGCGAACATGGACAATTTCGCACGACGTCTACCCACGGTGACCGAGGCGTTGATACACGAGGATATGAAGTATTCTGTAGCAGGGCAGGAAAAATTGAGGGTTCGCACGATAAAATTTCTCAAATCTTCTTATATGAAATGCACCAAACAGAAAAAAAGAGGACCCACAATGATTCATATGCTACCCGAGAATTTTTCCTGTGCCGTCGTAGAATTTTTCTGGTGGTTTCTTTGAAAAACTCATGGGGATATATAAATAATCCTCACGCGGATTAGAATGACTCTGGTCGGATACAGTTCCGCATCATTTCTGGTATTCAGAATTTTTTTGGGATTTTTTTCTCCGTGCATGCGTATATTATTCAATCTCATCTCAGGTGATCCTTCCAATGAAATTCCATGTTGAAGAAGAAATAGATTATACGACTTTTCTTTCGAATTTTCCATCGTACTTCTACCAGAAATGGATTATGAAGTTTACTAATTCATTAACGAAAATGACCGCACCAAGTTATAATAAAAAAGAACAATTCAACCTTTATCTAGCCTCCATACAAATTAAATTCAGATCATTTTCTATAGAAATTGTCACAAGAAAAAACATAGGCCTATCTAAGTAATTTCCAATAGAACTAAAATATGATTTTCATCGAGGTCTAAAATTCAATCAATTAAATCGATTCAAAATTCAATCAGTTTGCTTAGAGAGAACCGTCTACGTTTTTCAGCTTTAAAACACTGAGAGAAAAAATTCATTCTGAAGAAATTCATAAACCTGATGTGAATGAATTTGAGATCACAAAAATTAATTTTTTGTCATGGCCATTAGAAATATTAGTCCCAGAATTTCCATTATCGATAGGAAAACAAATGAATTATTGTACCACAATCATTTGATGTGCTTGAACCCCATGAGATTATATCGTAGAAAGTATACGTTGATGGGGAAGAAATATTATTTTTCCCGAGAAAAAATTACCGTTGAAATTATTTAGTTTTGCCAATATCACAGTTTTCGGAAAATATAATCAAGTGTTCTCTTGAAATTATCGTTTGTTCCGTGTAAATCATAAGTGTTTACTGGAAACGAAAAGAAATTACTCAGGAATATTCACTTAATATAAGCTGAGCCTTGACCCGAAAGAGATATAAATTTCTCCCGAGAAAAATTATTGACACGGAATTTCTCATGTTTTGGTTGGAAATTTCTTCAATGTCTACAACTAAATTGATTCAACATGAAGGAAGATCTCTCCCGTGGAACAATGAGATATTTCATGCCAAATGAGTCTGCGGCTGACCCTCACCCTATTGAAAATGGATGACGATTTTTAATACAATTGAGGGGCTTGAAAAACTATCTTTCAAATTTTTTTATTTTTTTTTGACACCCCAGCTCGAAGATATGACTTTTTTCAAATTGGTTCGTTTGTTTACAATAACTCACGTTCTACTCATCCGTTTTCGATCTATTAAGGGTCCAAAGTTTCCATTTTTCATCATCTATGAGAATGTCCTTTTGAAAATTTCTTCCAATCTTTCGATGCTCCAAATAACGAATTTTCAGAAAAAAGAAAAGTTGAAAAACTTGAATTTTGTCAGTTACGTAACGGTTAATTATTTCATTTTTTTCAGTAATGTCTATAATGAAAACAAGAATTTTGAGCCGTCATACATGTTGGGTTTCGTTCTGGGTTGATTTTTTGTTTTGTTTTTTTATTTTAAGAAAGGCATTGATTGCCGGTGATTATAAACAGTAGGAGTGAATTTAAAGGCCATCATACACGAGCGGACGGCAGGCGAACGGTTCGCGCGAACATGGTTCGTCAGCGAACGGTCTCTCGTCTCGAAACTCCACATATGGGACGAACCGAATACCGTGATATTGATACGCCAATATAGGTGCGTTTTTCATTTTTCAATTATCCTTCCGTTATTTTTACTGTTTCATGAAATATGAAGGTAGTGCAAAACTCAATTTTTCAGTGTATTTATCTTTTACTTTTTTTTTCCCTTGAGAATTTTACCAAAATACACGTGGGATTTTATTCACCTCTGTCAAATTTATTTGAATTTTGCACGTCGTTTGACCGTTTTTTCATTCGTTTTATGGTGGGGTAATCGTCATAAAATATAGCCCCCTGACCCCAACACCTATATGCATGGTGGAAGTATATTTTCACACGAAAAAAAAATCAGGGAGAAATTCATTCCAAAATACAGCCAATTTAGTCCACACGCTGAGGGCAAAAGGCATAATTTTTATGTAAAAACTTGAAATTTTGATATTCGGTGTATTTTGATGTGCTGAAACCGAATATATAATTTTTTTTTCAAATTAAGCAAGGCATTCAATAGTTATTAACAATTTAATTGTTCAAAAGCGATTACCGGCGCAATTTTTGTTTGTATCAAAAAAAATTTTAAGTGAAAAATGTTCTTTAGAATCCTGCGAACAAAATGAATTTTGGTTTTTCAGAATCAAGTTGATATGTTCATTTCTTCAAAACTGAGCGCGTACAAGGATTTTCAGCGGAAAACCGCAAAATTGAAATATCTCGAAAACTTTGTATGAAGACATATATATATATTTTGATTGATTGAGATAGACGACATCAAGACGAAGATTTTGAAAAAAAATAGAAATCGGTTGGATAGTTTCCGAGATATTTCCGAAAAACGATTCAGAAACAAACGTCGATTTCTCCAAAACGGCTGAACCGATCCGGCTGAACTTGAACACAGAGTTAGTCCTCATTAATACCTATAATATGAGAAAATTTCAGATTTTTGGGAATTATAGCCGTTTATTTCTTCAATTTTCGAAAAGTTGACCATCAAATTGACCGATTCGACCACCCTCACATACACACATGGTCCTCAAATTTTGTATTTTTAGATTTCAGACGATTCTACATCATTTCCACGCAAAATTAGAAAATCAAAAAAATTGAACGATTTCAATGCTTCCATTCGGAAGCAAAAATACAGCGAAAACAACTTAGAAAATTTTTTAAAGATATTTTCCCGGGTTGTTCACCCAGGAAGAATCCAAACTAATTTTTAGCCGTCTCAATCGCTCAATAGTCGGGCGCCACCCGAACCTTCACGGGAGGTTCGACGAAAACCGGCCTCTGAGGCAAACTCGTCCACTCAGAGGACTTTTTGGCTGGACAATGGGTTGCCTAGCTAACATCAGCGTGATACGGTAGAGTGGGCGAGGTCCACCAGGAGTATTACCACCACATCCTCACGAGCCTTTGCAAGCCGTGTATTATACCTTGCGGCATAACTTTCCATAATGAAATAAATTCATGACCTTCTGGAGAATCTTTCGACTCTGCCAGTGTTGATTCTCCTCCCGAGTATTTCGACTCGAGAGAGTTTTCAGAGCTAAATGCGAATCAGCCGGGACTCCTCAGAGCCTGGGACGCCGAGAGGCTGATCCGACCAAAGTGGAACACTGTTACCCACTTCACGACCACCCACACTCTCGGCCACCAGTTACCGCTT
>NW_021681349.1:53713-69296 GCF_001412515.2 Diachasma alloeum
TCTCCCAGATACGCGCCGGGCACTCTTACCGACTAAGCTACCGGGAACCACAGAAATTCACTCTCAAATTCACCTCAAACACCGCCTAACCTCCTTTAGGCATTAAAGAATTCTAAGAGAATTAGTGCTCGCGTTCGACTAACTCGGAATCTTACTAGGGCCTTGCCTCCTAGTCTGGATATCTCGGCGACGATAGGTCATTCCGTTATCCTATCCCCAGCAATCAACCGACGGGATCACGGAGGTACCAGTTCTTTCACCTGGCCGTTGGTCCCTAGCCTACTCCGACATAGCGTATAGAATCGCCCAGTTGGACGGCCTGTTTCCCCTAGCACATGCTGGGCGAATTCTAATACGGTGATAGTCTCGTAAACGCCCTCCAGACCTCCAGGGGTCGCGGCTTCACCCATAACCGCTATGCCTTAGGTCTTTCATTGGTTTGTGGTTCATCTCACCTAGTCCCGGCTTTCTTCAGCGGCTTCTAGATGTCACTACTTATCTCCCTTCAATAAGTTTGAGAGTTCACTTATCTTTTTAAGGGGATTTCAACCCGTAACGAGAAAATCTCGTTACAATTTACGCCTACGAAATTCATAGAAAAATAAAAATCGATTGACTTTTCTATTACATATCTTCTATAGAATTGGCGCAAAAAACAAATAGAATTTTCCAATGGAATTCTAATAGAACTTCAACAGAATTCTCATAGAATTCCAATAGAAATTCAATACAATTCCATAGAGGAAGCGCTAGGTTTTTCTGTTGAATTTGTTCATACTTGTACGACAAGCGCGCACGTTTAGCGTATCAAATTTTAATGCAAAATATTTATTTAAAAAAAATAAGGAAAACAATCGCCTCATTATCTTTCCACATAACTTTCTCATCAAGAATATTTTTCTCTCCAAGAATATTCTGTTAATTAATTTCGATTCCGAGCTTCGACTGAATGAAGCACTCAATCCGTCAATGCTGACATAGGCGGCATTGAGCATCCGACCAGTGCCAAATTCCAGATCTCCGGCAAAAATTGACGGATTTCCAAAAATTAGAATTCATTTTCTTCGCAGGATTTTAAAGAACATTTTTCACTTAAAACTTCTTTTGATGCAAATAAAAATGGCGCCGGTAATCGCTTATAAATAATTGAATTGTTAATAACTATTGAATGCCTCGCTTAATTTGAACAAAAATTACATATTCGGTTTCAGCACATCAAAATACACCAAATATCAAAATTTCCAGTTTTTACATAAAAATTATGCCTTTTGCCCTCAGCGTGTCGAATAATTACGAAAATTCAAGAAAAACTGCGGGGCAGAAGACGAATGTTTCCTTCCAATTTTATGAATTTCGCTGGATTTTAACATAATTCTTACCGAATGCGTGATATTTGTGAACTTTTGCGGAGAAACAACGTTGTGAGTTACTATTGGAAAATTCACTCTTATTTCGGTATATTAAAGTATAAACGTAATTTTTACGCCATTTTTATGGTAATTTCTATCAAAATTTTGTCTCCGTGTGGGAGAGTTCGTTCCCTACCGATCCATCCGCTTTTCTAGGAGCGTGGCATTATTATAACCCGAAATAATTAATTAATTAGACCATTTGGTTCGCTAACCACGTTCGTGATCCCCACATATGGACGAATTTCCAACGAACTTGGTTCACCACGAACGGCCGTTTTCAACCCGTCTTGAAAACGACGAACGGCGAACGACGAACGACGAACATGATTCGTGGGCCCCACACACGGGAACTTCGTTTGTCGGTGGCTCGATTTCACCATGTTCGCGCGAACCGTTCGCCCGCCGTTCGCTCGTGTATGATGGCCTTTGAATATATACCCATATAATACATATTTTTTCGATAAATAATCCAACTCGTTTCGGGGGTTTTCACCAAATTTGCGCAATTTTTAAGAGAAAAGATTTTTAAAAAATAGATCCTGAATGAAACCCAACATATATGACGGTTCAAAATTTTCGTTTTGTTATGTGTGTTTGTTTGTTGTATGTATGTTTGTTATGTTTTGTTATGAATTACTGTAAAAAAACAATTAAAATAATCAACCGTGACTTAATTGCCAAAATTCAACTTTTTGTATTTTTTTTTCGACAATTCCTTATTTTTACTCTCGAGAGATTGGAAACCATATTTTACGGAAAGAAAATTCTCAAATGTCGTAAAAAATGAAAAAATTTTGACCCCTAATGGATCGAAATCAGATGAATAGAACTCGAGTTATTGTGAAAAATGGAGCAATTTGAAAAGTATCATATCTCCGAACTGGGCTGCCAAAAAAAAAAATAAAAATAAGAGATAGTTTTTCAAGTTAACCAATAGCAGAAAAAATCCTCATCAATTTTCAAGAGGGTGAGGCTCAACCGTTGACTCACTTGGTATGGAATAAATACCTCATATAATATTTCGGCACAGCAACTTTTTTCTTTCAATGTACCCCAAGATATTCAAAATTATAGAATATTTTCCGAATATTTGGTTGTATATCAACGAGAGGGTTCAGGGACTTTTCCTGGAAAATTGATCCCGATCGTTGATATGCAGGAAAACTTTGAGGAAATATCTGATGAATTTTTAAGGTCGAAGGGTATTCAGAGGGCTATTTCTTCCATTTTGGTTTCGGCCGATCAGAGTCCAGTGGGCGGAGTTACGTGACATATTTCACAAAAATGTGGGAAATATCTGACAAATGTGTAGAAGACAATTGACAGGCTTCAGGGAAATTATCAGTGTGATACTGCACTCTAGTTTGTCGAAATCTGAAATGAGGAATTTTTTAGTCTAATAATTTCTCACTCTAGTTTCTCGAAATCTGAATTGAGGAAATTTCCAGCTATAATACCCCAAGACCTTCAAAATTATCGAATATTTCCCGAATGTTTTGTTGCATAGCAACGAAAGAGATCAGTTTTGGAGATTAAAATCCCGAGCGCGAAGCGCGAGGGATTTTATTGCAAAACTGATCCCGATCGTTGATATGCAGGAAAACTTGAGGGAAATATCTGATGAATTTTGAAGATCGAGGGGTATTTGGAGGACAATTTCTTTTTTTCATACATAACCCTAGAACAGCCTTTGTTTTTTATAGTTATTCATTAGTTTTAACTTGTTGAGATACCGCATGAGATATCAAGAGCCACTCGATGGTCATTTTCTTCAACCGAATAGTTTTAATTTTCACCAGGGTACCCCCTTAAAACCCCTGAAACCGTGAATGAATAGAATTTCTTCTACGAGATCGAATTGACTAGGACGATTTACGTAAAATAATTGAAATTTTTTTCTTATCTATGGATTGGTTCTGTAATGTCCAAAAATTTTATACAAGAAATTTAAGACTAGAATAAATTTTATGTAGGATCATAATTATAAGTTATATTATAACATATGTAATTAAGAACCAAACCCACAATTGTAAACTAAACTGAGTACATTTCATCACTTGAACTCAATTAAAAATTCCAAAGGCACTGGAATCGAGTTCAAAAGTGATGAAATGGCACACTCAGCATGCCCCAATTACTCAATGCTAAGATTCGAGAGCGAAGGAACGATTGAAAACCGATTAATTAAGACCCCAAAAACCGAATGAACTACTTCCCCATAAAAATCAAAAGAGTGGGAAAAGTCATACGACATTTCCCACCAATTAAAAATGGACTCGTTGGAGCCCATGTGACAAGTGACCCCAAAATTCATATAAAAATGTCAGAAAAACCAAAATTAAACAGTCTTGAAGCAGCGACGGAGCAGTAACAATTCTGGTGGAAATAGTTCATTTAATCGGTCCGGTTTTTCACTCCTTCCTTCGATTACACGGGATAGTATTGAATTAATAGTAAGTTACGAACAATTGAAATTATCCGGGAATAAAATTTCTTTAACCGAGAGTGGTGACTTTTCTTGCAAATAAGGAATTCGTTTATTGTGACGCGTTGTGGACAGTCTCAACCAAACTCTTAAAATCTTTAACATTAACTGCCAAAAATTTATCAAAATATCAACGAGTAGAAGAAAGTGTTTCCGTGAAAGTATCCATAATAGCCTTTAGCGCGACTAATTGCTGGTGAGAAAATTACGGATTTACCCAGGGATCTACAAATACATCGAATAATTTATAAATAACAGACCGAATTGTGAGTAAGAAAATTTGTAAACCCAAATTTGGATCCTTCAGATAATTCCAGGATAGGAATTTTAGCTACCTAGATTTCTGTAAAATCACGCTTATGTTTTTGTAAATCGAGTAGTTATACAAAATATATTTAAATTCAAATTTGATTCCCATTACAACTCCAAATGTCTTGATTAGAAATTCGTCTCAACTCAAGCCCTATTCCTAAATCAAGCCCTTTTTCCCTTATATTTTAAAAAAAGGTAAGAGTATAAAACTTTGCGTCGTCCAATAATTATAAAATTCAATAATTTTAGCTTTGATTTTAATGTGACAATTAAAACATGTCCATTCGACGCTAAAATCCTTCTCTGGACATAACAGTTCCAATCGCTCTATACATCCAGATGAAATTAGTGTGTGGGAAATTGTGCTTAGATAAATAATTACTTACGTTTTTTCCTAGTGAAGTATCCGTATTTGGCGATGCAGTTAATGTCACGTCACAATAAACACAGCATTATCGCAACTCTTTTAAATGTGAAAAATTATCACTGAGAACGTAAATGTTCTATCACAACACTCCGATATTAATCAGAAGAACTCAATAGGTGTCTCGTCTCTACGGTAATTTTTAATAAAATGTAGAAAAAACTGAAACTTGGCTAGATCGATTTGAAGGTTTAATTTGAAGCGCGAAGTTTTACCGTGAATTATCCGGACTAGACTGCAGTTTACGATTTTCAGAAGGACTGACTTGCCTTTGACCAACGAGGATGGGAAGGGATTTCCAAATTTCCATTGGTTGGAAAGCCCGTTGAATATTTCCGCGAATGCAATTGGTCAAGGAAAGGGAAAGGGATAGATCGCAAAGTACGCACATAAAAAAAAGTGAAAAAGTACCTAGGAAGGATGCGCTCTCGGTACGCAGTGGGTATCGCACATGTGTTGACCATCGGGGCTGTTCGAGGAGCAGCAACAGGGTTGCAAAAATCGGGAAAAACTCCAGACGCAAGGGATTCCACTCTAGAAAAAAAAGGACTATTGTCCAAAATTTCGCCCGTACGTGATTTTCTTGAAATTCATGGGATTTGAGAGTTTCTCGAAAGTATTTGAATGTAATTTACAACGCTGTTTACGTCTAGGCAAAAGTCTGTTTAGTTTTTGAGATTGGAAGTCAATATCTTTGAGAGATTTCCAAATTTTCCAGAAATCAACTTTAACATAAATTTATCGTTTTTAACATAAATTTATTGTAAATGAAAAATACTGGCTTGCAACAATAGAATTTATCACTACTTGAAGAAGCGGCACTCAATTAATCGAGTTAGAATGAACACATTGACATTAAGAATCTTATTTCTCATTTACTCCCAAAACTAATGTGAGGCATCAGAGGTTTGATCCTTGATGTTTTAGGTGCGCGACACAAGTGCTAGACTGGTTCACACTTGTAACTGATCTGGACTGAGGCGTTGTTTAGTTGTGAAACATTCAGCGTGTGCCGGAGCTTTCTGCCCTCCCCCATTTTGACACTCACCCATACTCAGCCAAACGGCGCAGAGGCCCAAAGCCCAAACATCAGTCAGTTTCTGTATGGGCCTCACTCGAGCAGTATCCCTAGACCATTCACTTGTTCCGTATTTTAAAAATTGTTCATGCTGTATAGTGATAGTGAACTCAATATTTGATTGTGTTAAATTTAGTAGAAATTATGTGAACAGACGTGTATCTCTTTACTTTTTAATGTTGAAAAGTTCATCAGAGGTAAGTTCATTCTTCCCTTTCGTAATTCAACTGCGCGCCCAAACATTGTATTTGGTTCTTCCAAAGTTATCTAATAGCCGCAAAATGCAGGAAAAAAAAATTGCCAGAAAAAGACGAGGTTGAATTTTTTTCGCATAATTAATTTCGGTAAAATGTGAAATTCTTAATATAATTAAAGATCAAGGCGAAATCAGCATAATTTGGAAATTCATCCGCACGATTACTGAATTTGCAAACAAGTTCAGGTGGTGAATTCATTAATGGCACTTCATTACAGAATGTTTCTTTTTGAAATTATCGGATCGAGATGATCTTCATCATTCGAGATGTCTAATTTCATGTTCTTCGTCATCTGCACTACCATCTTGATCATGTCTTGTTTTTTTTGTCTATTTCGGATAGTTTTTGCATTAAAAATGTGTAAATGAGAAAAACTCCTCATTATCATTCCCCTCATGCAAACAAATTAATTTTTTGGAGTGAAGACCATCTTCAAGCATGGAATCACTCTCGGGAAATATCGCAATTTTTTTTTCAAATTTTTGTTATTGTTCATTATGGTTGATTTGCATTTCAAAAGAAATTGTTTTCCGATTTTAACAAATTTGAGTACATGTAAATTATTTTTAGATTTTTTAATAATTTGTTTCCTTTTGGCATTTCTTCGAAATTATCAATATTAATAAAGTTATGAATTTTTTAAATTTCAAGAGAAATATTCACGCTTGAATCCCCGTGTCGCCAAACGCTTGCGCCCCTTCAACTCCGCACGCCCCTTACCACTAGTCTCTCGTGAATCCTTTCATACCCAATATTTCTTTAAATATTTGGATTTTCCAAAAGTTTCCAAAAAAAAAGTTCATCAAAATTGAATGGGCTATCAGTTCCGCTCGAACTTTGCTTCTTGTCTCCGTGGATTTGAGCGAGTTCAACTTTTATGCCTAATTTTTAGAGGAACTGCGCATTATAAACACAAAAAGTTGCAATGAAACTTATAGTGCATTCAATTTTCATGAAATTTGTTTTTTTGAAACTTTTGGGAAATCCAAATATTTAAAGAGATATTGAGTATAAAAGAATTCACGGGTGACGTGGTAAGGGGCGAGCGGAGTGGAAGGGGCGCAAGCGTTCGGTGGCACGGTGATTCGACCGTGAATATTTCCCTTGAAATTAAAAAAAATTCATAACTTTGTTAATATTGATAATTTCGAAGAAATGCAAAGAGGAAAAAAATTATTAAAAAATCTAAAAATAATTTAAATGTACTCAAATTTGCGAAAATCGGAAAATGTTGAAAAGTGGCTCCAGCTACTGGCCTTCGTTACCTGTACTACGTTCTACCTCATTACCATTAATCTACATTACCATGTGCCTTGATAAACTATGTTACCATGTAGCGATACTGTTAAGATGGAGACGAGACCGTGCGCATGCGCAGCTCTCGTCTCGACACGTTGAGGCGTGGGGTGGCTCATTCGTGTTCCACAACGACTAGACGCAGGACGAGTCTGACGTGTACATTAATAAACCTTCGTTAATCTACAACTGTGTTATACTTATTGTGTTCTATCTCCTAACCATCTATCAGGTTATGGGCCCAGGCACGCTTCCACTGTACAGTGAAACAAAAAAAAATAAAAAGGAAAAGTGATGTCGGACGTGGAATTAAGTAAGTAAAGAATATCCAATTAAAATTAAGGGATTGCATCATCTCGGTGGGAACAACGGGGAGACCGAGCACAAAAATGGCCGACATCCGTGGAATACTGACGCGTCCGAAATAATTTAATCTAGAAGCTGAAATTGGAGATTATTATTTTAAATAAATAAAAAGGACAAATGAAGTATCAAAAAAAAAAGAAAAAACAATAATAATCTAGTTTTTCGTGAATTCGGGATGAGTTGAAGGAATAGCGGAATTCTAAAGAATTAATAAGTTTCTAAGGGACCTAGATGCGGGACGCGTAATAAAGGGGGGTTTGGTTGATGCGGTGAGTGCGTCGCCGGCATGGCGCGCGCGCAGTCATATATAAAATAGTAATCGCTGGAATGGAGACGCGCATTAACACATAAAAATAATTCTCATGCATGAGTAGATGAGTCCCAACCAAACCCGACGAGGAAAATAAATTAATAACGAGAAATTCTCCACTGGTTGGAAATCGAAATCCAATTAGTAAATAATTAATAATTATCACAGGTGACGACCTGGGGAAGTTGTGGGAAACCCTCACTTCAATATTTGGATTTGATGACTTCCACAGAGGAGAGGACGTAGTCCTGGAAGTGGTGGATGAGTCATTGTTAATGAAAGCGGACAAACTTAAATACAAGCTTAGTGAGTCACAAATGAAAATTGCTCGGTGAGAGGTCTGGATGAGAAATAAATGAGAAATNGGGTGACGGGGTTCCCTACAACTTCCCCAGACGACCTGGGGAAGATGTGGGAAACCCTCACTTCAATATTTGGATTTGATGACTTCCACAGAGGAGAGGACGTAGTCCTGGAAGTGGTGGATGAGTCATTGTTAATGAAAGCGGACAAACTTAAATACAAGCTTAGTGAGTCACAAATGAAAATTGCTCGGTGAGAGGTCTGGATGAGAAATAAATGAGAAATGCATGCGATTGAGTGCTAGTGAAGATATTGGCTAGCAAATATCAACACATTTAATTTAGCACCAATAATTCAAATAAAATACTAGTTATAAAATAAATATATATATATTTATGAATATAGATTCTTAATTATATCCGGAATCGGGATGTTCCACCAAGTTGATTGGCGGAGGAAAATTGATCGTTCAATATCAGAAACTAATCGACTTTTTGAGCACAAATTAGTCTTTGTGTACAATTCTCATTTGTGTTCAAAGCTCTAATGCCAGTAAATTTGAGTACGATAACTGGCAGCGGAGCAAAGGATATAATATTCATAAAACTTACCAATAAATAATCATAAACTAAAATTTCCTAACAGGTAAAAACATGATGGTAGATGGGGAATGAGAAAGCACTGATAAAGGGGTATGAGGACAAGCTCTTAATAAACACACCACCCATCATGCCTAAAGTTTATGAGGAACATCCTATAGCTATTATTGAGGTCAGTAAGGAAAGAGTTGACGAGGAGAGTGAGGACGAGGAAAAGGGTAAGAACGACGAGGTCCAAAGGGATGAGAAGACGAATACAGGTCAGACGGCCGGACGAGTGGATGAGCAAAATGCAATAATAGCTAACACTCTCAAATCAGGTAATTCAAAACCCCAAATTAAAAAAATTGAGCATATAGAAACGAAAGTTACGATAAAATCACCTGTAAAAGTTCACTCAAATGATCTGACGAAAACTAAAATTAATGAGAAACAAAATGCATTTCCAGTACAAGACAGACTTGAACAAGTATGTGCAAAACTGGATTCGGTCACCAATGTACTTCTAAATATAACTAAATTACAAATTAACACGGGTACATTTTTAATGGAAGCGATAAAAGAAGTTAAAAAGGAAGTACAGGTGGGACGGAATGAGAGAGAGGATAGAATTCAGAACATTGAAGAGAATATGGAGAAGTTGTTGACTTGGGCTGACGATCAGGACGAGAAGGTAAGCGAAGAGACTGATCAACCCAAAAAGGGCGATGAGAATGATATGGATAAGGAACTGAATGAAAGAATTCAGGAGTTGTTTAAAAGAAAAGAAATGTACCAAAAAGATGAAAATACCAAAACCAGCAATGCTGAATTGGTTAATGAAGCAATTAAATACAATCTATTAGACAAGGGGCCATCAGTAAAACGTGATTATAAACTTGATAAAAATACTAGGTATGAACATTTTCATGACTACTTTTACTCAGAAGTAAGATCTCATAAACTCTCACACATTATTGACAGTAAAGTTAAATTCAATGGTGATCCGAAGATTCTGGATGAGCATAAATTCAAAGTGAGAGATATTTTGATAAATCACATTGATAAAGAATATCATGTTAAAGTTGTAACAATTCAAGATCCAGTAGCAATTTTAAACAAACTCAAAGAAATTAAGAAATATGAAAATAATATCTCTTCGGCTACTGTAAGACTGGAAATAACAAGTATGAGATACGATAAAAATAAATCAACTGCTGTAAACTTTTGCAATAAATTTGAAGAAGCTATTCGTAATTATGAAAACTCACCTGATGCTACCCCGTTGTCTGAAGAAGAGAAAAGAGACGCGTTCAACAATGCAATTATTAAGTCAGTACCAATGGTACAACTATTACAGTCAACAGCAAAAATTAAAAACGAACCTCCTCTGACGTATGACCAATTAACTACTGTTATGAGACAGGAAGAGGCAATAAGGAAACAGGACGAGCCAAGTAGCACAGAGGTGAGAACAGCAAATCTGGCATCCAAAGATACTAGATGCTACGAGTGTGGCGGATTCGGTCATCTCGGACGAGAATGCCCTGGACGCGGACAAGGGAAATTGTGCTATTTGTGCAAAGAGTTCGGTCATACCAGACGAGAATGTCCGAAAAATTGTGAGACTTTTAAACCAAGAAACTATACTAGAAATATCAGTTCGAGGGGACGAGGTTTTCGTGGATCTGGGAGAACATATAATTCGTTGAAAAGAAAATCAAACGGTCAGATTGAAACTGGGAATTCTAAAAGGGGTAAATTTTACAATCAAACAAGCAGAGGAAATT
The DNA here is from genome assembly GCF_001412515.2 of Diachasma alloeum. NCBI lineage: Eukaryota > Metazoa > Arthropoda > Insecta > Hymenoptera > Braconidae > Diachasma > Diachasma alloeum. The sequence goes on from NW_021681349.1 coordinate 64,325, forward strand.
TCAAGTATACTATTCCCAGAACTACTCCTAAAGTCAGTCAGGAAGAATCAGGGAAATCTTCAACATCTGACAACAAAGAAAAGGGTAAGTCAATAATGAAAAATTCAATAAATGATAAGTCACGCGAGGGTCAGGCAATGTTGGTGGGCGAGAGTAATCAGAGAAGCAAGTTTATCACTAAGTTTCCAGCAGACTCCGGTGCCACAGAGCACTTAACAAACTCAAAATTAATATTCAAATCTATTGACGAGCAAACTAAAGGAGTAATTAAATGCGCTAATAAAAATGAAAACGCGGACTTGAAAACGGAGGGAGTCGGTCAGGTGGAAATCCAATTGTTAAATGGCAAGAAATTTGTGATAGACGAGGTTATATTTGCAGATGCTCTTCAAGCCAACTTATTGTCATTAAGACGCTTCGCTGAAATGGGACTTGGGATTTATCTGGATGACAAAAGAATTGACATATTTAATCCAGAGTCGAATGAATTGTTTATCTCTGGAGTATATGAGAAGCCATATTGGATTGTTGATTTAGAAATAAATAAATTTAGTGATGTCAATAAACAATTTCAGAAAAATACAATCAGACGAGTTATAGCTAATATGGTGGGAGGTCAGACAGAGATAAGAAAATACATGACTCGTAGTNTAAAACGCGGACTTGAAAACGGAGGGAGTCGATCAGGTGGAAATCCAATTGTTAAATGGCAAGAAATTTGTGATAGACGAGGCTATATTTGCAGATGCTCTTCAAGCCAACTTATTGTCATTAAGACGCTTCGCTGAAATGGGACTTGGGATTTATCTGGATGACAAAAGAATTGACATATTTAATCCAGAGTCGAATGAATTGTTTATCTCTGGAGTATATGAGAAGCCATATTGGATTGTTGATTTAGAAATAAATAAATTTAGTGATGTCAATAAACAATTTCAGAAAAATACAATCAGACGAGTTATAGCTAATATGGTGGGAGGTCAGACAGAGATAAGAAAATACATGACTCGTAGTGTCACGGCAAGGCTTGACGAGGTAGCNATCACGGCAAGGTGTGACGAGGTAGCTTCAGACAAGGAAAATCAAATTGAAAGTAACGAACAAATTGTAGAATCAGTAACTGACGAGTTAGAAAATGGACAATCCGAAATAGAACAAAAAGAAGTAATTTTCAATAAAGAAAACTCAAAAACAACTACTGATCCAATTACGATATCAAACTTTGACTTTTCAATCTGCGACAGAAAAATAAATAATGCTGATGAAGCCAGAAACTGCGAAAGTAACGAGACAGTTGATATGTTTGTGACCGAAAATGATAAAATTAAAAACATAAATCAAAAAGCATTGCTGTGGCACACGAGGTTTGGTCATGCCTCGATAGCATATCTAAAGGCCATACAATCTAAATTTCCAAATAACAAAGAATTAAGAGAAGTAGTATTTGACGAGTCCCTAATGGATTGTGAAGTTTACTTAGTATCTAAATTCAACAGATTACCATTCTCAAAGATAAGGAGTCGAGCCACTGAACCTTTACAAATTATACACTCGGACGTAATGGGGCCAATATCTCCAATTACATATCCGAAAGGATACAGGTTCATATCAGTCTTCATTGATGATAAATCGAGATTTGCTATGGCATACCCGATGAAAGCGAAAAGCGAAACAGGTCAGTGTTTTGAAATGTTTGTCAGGAGTTGTAGGAATTTGTTAGGTTACGACGCGAAAGTCTGTTATCTTAGGTCTGATCAAGGTACAGAATTTACCGGAGGACATACGGTTGAAGTATTAAAAAGTTTAGGTGCGGAATTACAATTAGGAAGTCCAGACACTCCTGAACATAATGGTGTCTCAGAAAGATACAATCAGACAATCCAGAAGAAGGTCCGTACGTACATATTTGACGCGAAACTACCCGAAAATATGTGGGATCTGGCTCTGTCTGCTGCGGTATATGCGTACAATCGAACCCCTCACAAATCTAATGATATGAAAACGCCATTAGAAGAGTTTGCACCCACACACAGCTATGATATTAATCAAATAAAAAGATTCGGTTGCTTGGCATATATGAAAGTTCAGAGAAAAGTAGGACCTAAATTCAGGGCAATGGGTGTAAGGGGTATTCTAGTTGGCTACACACCCACAGGGTACATATTGCTAAAACCCGAAGAGGGTAAATTCTATGAAAGTAGACATGTCAGGTTTAATGAGAAAAAGGTCTATGGTGATAGATACAAGAGGGGCGAAATCAGAGATATCCCGGAGGTTCAAGAGACAGTAAATAAAGAGGATTGGTTTGTAAGCATAGATAAGAGTTCTGTAGACCGTGAAGAGACATTAAAATCGGAGGGAGTTGTGAAGAGGAAAAGAGGCAGGCCAAGAAAGGAAACTCCAACAACAGAATCAAAAGAAATCAATAAAACCCCTAGTGATTTAGTGCGGGATTCAAATCTTACAACGCTACCAATTGACGCGAACTTAACCTCCGGATTATTTCTGGCATGTTTATCACAGGGTGAGGGTGAGTTAGGTCTGGGCAATTCTACTGATGAGGTTTGTCATGCTCTTCTAGCTAAAATCAATAAGGATCCAATCAATTTTAAAGAAGCAATGCAAGATACAGAGAAGAATAACTGGACAGAAGCGATAAATGAGGAATTAAATTCCATGAGTAAAAACGAAGTTTGGAAAATCGTAGACAGACCGATCTCCAATCAAAATGGTCAGAAAGCTAATATAATTGACTCGAGGTGGATTTTTAAACGCAAGTTAGAAGCAACAGGGAAGACTCGTTATAAAGCTAGGTTGGTTATTCGAGGTTTTAAAGACTTAAACGTATACGAACTGAGAGAAACCTATGCTCCAGTATCTAGAATTAATCTGGTTAGGGCAGTCTTCGCGATTATTAATAAGTATGACTTGGATACATGTCAATTAGACGTTAAAACAGCATTCTTAAATGGAGAAATTGACGAGGAAATTTATATGGAAATCCCTGAAGGGACTCCACATTCTGACTTAGACAGAGATACTAAAGTATGTAAACTAGAAAAGGCCCTCTATGGACTTCGAATAAGTCCCAAGCGTTGGAATAAGAAATTTACAGAAATAGCTTTCAGAGTAGGGCTAGTAAAGTCGGATTTGGAGCCCTGTTTGTTTACTTGGAGTCATGAGGATGGGTTCTTAATTCTGTTAATGTATGTGGATGAAATTATTATGGCTAGTAATGATAAGATCAAGTTGGAAGAGGTTAAAACAGCCTTGAGTTCAGCATTTGAAATGACTATCCTGGGTGAGCCAAAAGAATTCTTAAACATCTCGATCAAAAGAGATAGAGAAAACAGGATATTAAAGTTGAGTCAGGAAAAATATATTCAGAAGTTATTGATTAAATATGGATTTGAAGATTCACAACCTCAAAGAACTCCAATGTTAACTACACAGGCATCTAATCAGGAACGTAAACTGAGAGAGTCTGATCTTGCAGGAGAAGTTTACAGTGTGAAAATGAATTGTCCATACCGAGAAGTAGTAGGTAGCTTGTTATATCTAGTAGGAACAACAAGACCTGACATTTCCTATGCGGTCAATGTATTAAGCAGACACCAGGTGAATCCGACAGATGAAGATTGGAAAATGGTGAAAAGAGTACTAAGGTATTTAAAAGGTACCACTGCCCTAGGTTTGAGATATGCTGGTGAGACTGACGTAATAGAAGCATATTCGGACGCTAGCTTTGCTGATTGCAAGGAATCATTGACTACATGTGGTTATGTAATTAAACTGTTTGGTGATTCGATCATTTGGAGAACTCACAAACAGTCATATGTAGCTTTATCGACGTGCCAAGCTGAATATGTAGCGATGAGCGAAGCGAGCCAAGAAATGTTGTCCATGTACAACTCTCTAAAATTAATACTAACACCCCAACTGCCTATGACATTATGGTGCGATAATAAGGCAGCGACGAGTAGTACTGAAATCAGTGGGGGAAATAAATTGAGACACATAATAGATGTCAAAGCACACCATATTAAAGAGTGTGTGAAACTCAATTTCATCAAAGTTAACTGGATTGGTTCTAGAGATCAATTGGCTGACGTGTTTACAAAACTTCTGGCGTTTGAGCTACACAAACGACAAGTTGACAAAATATTGAATGTAAATATCTAATATTATGTGTTATTGTTTGTTTAGGAAAGAAAAATAATTAAAGATCAAAGCACTGTATTAAATTACTCAGCAGCAGTCGGGAGGAAGTGTTGAAAAGTGGCTCCAGCTACTGGTCCTCGTTACATGTACTACGTTCTAATTCATTACCATTAATCTACATTACCATGTGCCTTGATAAAATATGTTAACATATAGCGATACTGTTAAGATGGAGACGAGACCGTGCGCATGCGCAGCTCTCGTCTCGACGTGTTGAGGCGTGGGGTGGCTCATTCGTGTTCCAGAACGACTAGACGCAGGACGAGTCTGACGTGTGCATTAATAAACCTTCGTTAATTTACAACTGTGTTATACTTATTGTGTTCTATCTCCTAACCATCTATCAGAAAACAATTTCTTTTTTAATGCAAATCAACTTTTTTAGCCCTATCTCGAGTTTTCATCTCTATTATACTATTTATGAAGGACCTGAAAAAGAAATCCTCATCTGGTGGTGCATCTAATGTAGCGACTAAATTGTTTCTTCGATTAATGAAAAACAAAATATATATACACGGTGTTTCAGAAGTACATGTACATCTGAACACCCTAGAATCAGGGGGTGATTCTGAGCAGAAAAGTCCTCTTGCACTTTTTGATCAGACTCACCCCTAAAAAGTTATTGGCAGTTAAGGGTGGGCCAATGGGGAGTGATTTTTAAGCGGGCGCACATCCATGTGATATGCAGCATATGTGTGTGTGCCCGCCCCACCATTCTACGAGACAAAAGAGCGCAACGATATTGCTCTCT
>NW_021681349.1:69321-74020 GCF_001412515.2 Diachasma alloeum
TCTCTCTCTGTCTCTCTCTCTCTCTATGTCCCTCTCTCTCTCTCTCCCTCTCTCTCCCTCTCGCTGTCTCTCTCTGTCCCTCTCTCTCTCTCTCTCTCTCGCTCTCTCTCTCTGTCTCTCTCTCTCTCTCTCGCTCTCTCTCTCTGTCTCTCTCTCTCTCTCTCGCTCTCTCTCTCTGTCTCTCTCTCTCTCTCTCGCTCTCTCTCTCTGTCTCTCTCTCTCTCTCTCGCTCTCTCTCTCTGTCTCTCTCTCTCTCTCTCGCTCTCTCTCTCTGTCTCTCTCTCTCTCTCTCGCTCTCTCTCTCTGTCTCTCTCTCTCTCTCTCGCTCTCTCTCTCTGTCTCTCTCTCTCTCTCTCGCTCTCTCTCTCTGTCTCTCTCTCTCTCTCTCGCTCTCTCTCTCTGTCTCTCTCTCTCTCTCTCGCTCTCTCTCTCTGTCTCTCTCTCTCTCTCTCGCTCTCTCTCTCTGTCTCTCTCTCTCTCTCTCGCTCTCTCTCTCTGTCTCTCTCTCTCTCTCTCGCTCTCTCTCTCTGTCTCTCTCTCTCTCTCTCGCTCTCTCTCTCTGTCTCTCTCTCTCTCTCTCGCTCTCTCTCTCTGTCTCTCTCTCTCTCTCTCGCTCTCTCTCTCTGTCTCTCTCTCTCTCTCTCGCTCTCTCTCTCTGTCTCTCTCTCTCTCTCTCGCTCTCTCTCTCTGTCTCTCTCTCTCTCTCTCGCTCTCTCTCTCTGTCTCTCTCTCTCTCTCTCGCTCTCTCTCTCTGTCTCTCTCTCTCTCTCTCGCTCTCTCTCTCTGTCTCTCTCTCTCTCTCTCGCTCTCTCTCTCTGTCTCTCTCTCTCTCTCTCGCTCTCTCTCTCTGTCTCTCTCTCTCTCTCTCGCTCTCTCTCTCTGTCTCTCTCTCTCTCTCTCGCTCTCTCTCTCTGTCTCTCTCTCTCTCTCTCGCTCTCTCTCTCTGTCTCTCTCTCTCTCTCTCGCTCTCTCTCTCTGTCTCTCTCTCTCTCTCTCGCTCTCTCTCTCTGTCTCTCTCTCTCTCTCTCGCTCTCTCTCTCTGTCTCTCTCTCTCTCTCTCGCTCTCTCTCTCTGTCTCTCTCTCTCTCTCTCGCTCTCTCTCTCTGTCTCTCTCTCTCTCTCTCGCTCTCTCTCTCTGTCTCTCTCTCTCTCTCTCGCTCTCTCTCTCTGTCTCTCTCTCTCTCTCTCGCTCTCTCTCTCTGTCTCTCTCTCTCTCTCTCGCTCTCTCTCTCTGTCTCTCTCTCTCTCTCTCGCTCTCTCTCTCTGTCTCTCTCTCTCTCTCTCGCTCTCTCTCTCTGTCTCTCTCTCTCTCTCTCGCTCTCTCTCTCTGTCTCTCTCTCTCTCTCTCGCTCTCTCTCTCTGTCTCTCTCTCTCTCTCTCGCTCTCTCTCTCTGTCTCTCTCTCTCTCTCTCGCTCTCTCTCTCTGTCTCTCTCTCTCTCTCTCGCTCTCTCTCTCTGTCTCTCTCTCTCTCTCTCGCTCTCTCTCTCTGTCTCTCTCTCTCTCTCTCGCTCTCTCTCTCTGTCTCTCTCTCTCTCTCTCGCTCTCTCTCTCTGTCTCTCTCTCTCTCTCTCGCTCTCTCTCTCTGTCTCTCTCTCTCTCTCTCGCTCTCTCTCTCTGTCTCTCTCTCTCTCTCTCGCTCTCTCTCTCTGTCTCTCTCTCTCTCTCTCGCTCTCTCTCTCTGTCTCTCTCTCTCTCTCTCGCTCTCTCTCTCTGTCTCTCTCTCTCTCTCTCGCTCTCTCTCTCTGTCTCTCTCTCTCTCTCTCGCTCTCTCTCTCTGTCTCTCTCTCTCTCTCTCGCTCTCTCTCTCTGTCTCTCTCTCTCTCTCTCGCTCTCTCTCTCTGTCTCTCTCTCTCTCTCTCGCTCTCTCTCTCTGTCTCTCTCTCTCTCTCTCGCTCTCTCTCTCTGTCTCTCTCTCTCTCTCTCGCTCTCTCTCTCTGTCTCTCTCTCTCTCTCTCGCTCTCTCTCTCTGTCTCTCTCTCTCTCTCTCGCTCTCTCTCTCTGTCTCTCTCTCTCTCTCTCGCTCTCTCTCTCTGTCTCTCTCTCTCTCTCTCGCTCTCTCTCTCTGTCTCTCTCTCTCTCTCTCGCTCTCTCTCTCTGTCTCTCTCTCTCTCTCTCGCTCTCTCTCTCTGTCTCTCTCTCTCTCTCTCGCTCTCTCTCTCTGTCTCTCTCTCTCTCTCTCGCTCTCTCTCTCTGTCTCTCTCTCTCTCTCTCGCTCTCTCTCTCTGTCTCTCTCTCTCTCTCTCGCTCTCTCTCTCTGTCTCTCTCTCTCTCTCTCGCTCTCTCTCTCTGTCTCTCTCTCTCTCTCTCGCTCTCTCTCTCTGTCTCTCTCTCTCTCTCTCGCTCTCTCTCTCTGTCTCTCTCTCTCTCTCTCGCTCTCTCTCTCTGTCTCTCTCTCTCTCTCTCGCTCTCTCTCTCTGTCTCTCTCTCTCTCTCTCGCTCTCTCTCTCTGTCTCTCTCTCTCTCTCTCGCTCTCTCTCTCTGTCTCTCTCTCTCTCTCTCGCTCTCTCTCTCTGTCTCTCTCTCTCTCTCTCGCTCTCTCTCTCTGTCTCTCTCTCTCTCTCTCGCTCTCTCTCTCTGTCTCTCTCTCTCTCTCTCGCTCTCTCTCTCTGTCTCTCTCTCTCTCTCTCGCTCTCTCTCTCTGTCTCTCTCTCTCTCTCTCGCTCTCTCTCTCTGTCTCTCTCTCTCTCTCTCGCTCTCTCTCTCTGTCTCTCTCTCTCTCTCTCGCTCTCTCTCTCTGTCTCTCTCTCTCTCTCTCGCTCTCTCTCTCTGTCTCTCTCTCTCTCTCTCGCTCTCTCTCTCTGTCTCTCTCTCTCTCTCTCGCTCTCTCTCTCTGTCTCTCTCTCTCTCTCTCGCTCTCTCTCTCTGTCTCTCTCTCTCTCTCTCGCTCTCTCTCTCTGTCTCTCTCTCTCTCTCTCGCTCTCTCTCTCTGTCTCTCTCTCTCTCTCTCGCTCTCTCTCTCTGTCTCTCTCTCTCTCTCTCGCTCTCTCTCTCTGTCTCTCTCTCTCTCTCTCGCTCTCTCTCTCTGTCTCTCTCTCTCTCTCTCGCTCTCTCTCTCTGTCTCTCTCTCTCTCTCTCGCTCTCTCTCTCTGTCTCTCTCTCTCTCTCTCGCTCTCTCTCTCTGTCTCTCTCTCTCTCTCTCGCTCTCTCTCTCTGTCTCTCTCTCTCTCTCTCGCTCTCTCTCTCTGTCTCTCTCTCTCTCTCTCGCTCTCTCTCTCTGTCTCTCTCTCTCTCTCTCGCTCTCTCTCTCTGTCTCTCTCTCTCTCTCTCGCTCTCTCTCTCTGTCTCTCTCTCTCTCTCTCGCTCTCTCTCTCTGTCTCTCTCTCTCTCTCTCGCTCTCTCTCTCTGTCTCTCTCTCTCTCTCTCGCTCTCTCTCTCTGTCTCTCTCTCTCTCTCTCGCTCTCTCTCTCTGTCTCTCTCTCTCTCTCTCGCTCTCTCTCTCTGTCTCTCTCTCTCTCTCTCGCTCTCTCTCTCTGTCTCTCTCTCTCTCTCTCGCTCTCTCTCTCTGTCTCTCTCTCTCTCTCTCGCTCTCTCTCTCTGTCTCTCTCTCTCTCTCTCGCTCTCTCTCTCTGTCTCTCTCTCTCTCTCTCGCTCTCTCTCTCTGTCTCTCTCTCTCTCTCTCGCTCTCTCTCTCTGTCTCTCTCTCTCTCTCTCGCTCTCTCTCTCTGTCTCTCTCTCTCTCTCTCGCTCTCTCTCTCTGTCTCTCTCTCTCTCTCTCGCTCTCTCTCTCTGTCTCTCTCTCTCTCTCTCGCTCTCTCTCTCTGTCTCTCTCTCTCTCTCTCGCTCTCTCTCTCTGTCTCTCTCTCTCTCTCTCGCTCTCTCTCTCTGTCTCTCTCTCTCTCTCTCGCTCTCTCTCTCTGTCTCTCTCTCTCTCTCTCGCTCTCTCTCTCTGTCTCTCTCTCTCTCTCTCGCTCTCTCTCTCTGTCTCTCTCTCTCTCTCTCGCTCTCTCTCTCTGTCTCTCTCTCTCTCTCTCGCTCTCTCTCTCTGTCTCTCTCTCTCTCTCTCGCTCTCTCTCTCTGTCTCTCTCTCTCTCTCTCGCTCTCTCTCTCTGTCTCTCTCTCTCTCTCTCGCTCTCTCTCTCTGTCTCTCTCTCTCTCTCTCGCTCTCTCTCTCTGTCTCTCTCTCTCTCTCTCGCTCTCTCTCTCTGTCTCTCTCTCTCTCTCTCGCTCTCTCTCTCTGTCTCTCTCTCTCTCTCTCGCTCTCTCTCTCTGTCTCTCTCTCTCTCTCTCGCTCTCTCTCTCTGTCTCTCTCTCTCTCTCTCGCTCTCTCTCTCTGTCTCTCTCTCTCTCTCTCGCTCTCTCTCTCTGTCTCTCTCTCTCTCTCTCGCTCTCTCTCTCTGTCTCTCTCTCTCTCTCTCGCTCTCTCTCTCTGTCTCTCTCTCTCTCTCTCGCTCTCTCTCTCTGTCTCTCTCTCTCTCTCTCGCTCTCTCTCTCTGTCTCTCTCTCTCTCTCTCGCTCTCTCTCTCTGTCTCTCTCTCTCTCTCTCGCTCTCTCTCTCTGTCTCTCTCTCTCTCTCTCGCTCTCTCTCTCTGTCTCTCTCTCTCTCTCTCGCTCTCTCTCTCTGTCTCTCTGTCTCTGTCTCTCTGTCTCTGCCTCTCTGTCTGTGTCTCTCTTTCTCTGTCTCTCTGTCTCTGCTTCTCTGTCTCTGTCTGTCTGTCTCTGTCTCTCTCTCTGTCTCTCTCTGTCTCTTTCTCTCTCTCT
>NW_021681350.1:0-182 GCF_001412515.2 Diachasma alloeum
GGATGAAATTTGTGCCAAGGTGTTGAGCATTTAATACTCAATACGTGACCCAAATTTCATCCCTTAGCGCCTGTTCGGGAGGGAGCAGTACATTTTTGAAAGAGCGAAGAGATTGAAAAAAAAATTTTTTTTCAAATGAATTCTCCAAAGTGCGGAGATTGAAAAAAAATTTTTTTTTTCAT
>NW_021681350.1:384-1009 GCF_001412515.2 Diachasma alloeum
TGCCAACGTGTTGAGCATTTAATACTCAATGAGTGACACAAATTTCATCCCTTAGCGCCTAATAGAGAGGGAGGAGTGAATTTTTGAAAGCGCGAAGAAATTGCAAAAAAAAAAATTTTTTCAATTCAAAAATGCATTCCTTCGACCCTAATTGCGAATAAGGGATGAAATTTGTACCAACGTGTTGAGCATTTAATACTCAATAAGTGACACAAATTTTATGCCTTAGGGCCAGTGAGGGAGGGAGGAGTGAATTTTTTAAAGTGCAATGGGATGGAAAAAAAAATTTCAATTCACAAATTCATTCCTCCCACCCTAATTGCGACTAAGGGATGAAATTTGTGCCAACGTGTTGAGCATTTAATACTCAATACGTGACACAAATTTCATCCCTTAGCACCTGTTAGGGAGGGAGGAGTGAATTTTTGAAAGAGCGAAGAGATTGAAAAAAAAATTTTTTTTCAAATGAATTCTCCAAAGTGCGGAGATTGAAAAAAAATTTTTTTTTTCAATTCAAAAATTCATTCTTCCGACCCTAAGTGCGACTAAGCGATGACATTTGTGCCAAGGTGTTGAGCATTTAATACTCAATAGGTGACACAAATTTCATCCCTTAGCGCCTGTT
>NW_021681350.1:1210-1355 GCF_001412515.2 Diachasma alloeum
CATTCAAAAATTCATTCCTCCGACCCTAACTGCGACTAAGGGATGAAATTTGTGCCACCGTGTTGAGTATTTAATACTCAATGAGTGACACAAATTTCATCCGTCAGCGCCTAATAGGGAGGGAGGAGTGAATTTTTGAAAGCGC
>NW_021681350.1:1571-2082 GCF_001412515.2 Diachasma alloeum
CCCTGAAAAGGAAAGGAGTGGAATTATTGGAGAATCAAGGATTTCCGTCTTTGGATTTTTTGGGGCCCTGAAATGGGCCGTTGGGCTTAAGGATTTGGCCCTGAAAAGGGCCGATGGGCTTAAGGATTTGGTCCTGAGTAGGGCCAATGGGTTCGTTGATGGAGATGGGATGCTCACCACAGGTTTTCAAAAAGACCACCGTCATTTTCTAAGCATAGTTCTGCACGACGAACTATAGCTTGGCGAGCATTCTCCAACTGCTGCTGCGTCAGATCAGCTACTGCTCCATGCAGGCGGGCCACCAAATCCTCCGGATCGTTGACTACCTGCGCATAAATTTTTTCTTTGAGAGTTCCCCAAAGAAAAAAATCTAGGGGCGTCAAATCTGGTGATCTATGGGAGAAATAGTAATTTGATTTTAAACAGCGCACGATTATTGGAAGATTAGAGATACTCGTCACTTACCGAGGAGGCCAACGAACTGGTCCAGCTCTCCCGATCCATCTCTCTG
>NW_021681350.1:2217-3448 GCF_001412515.2 Diachasma alloeum
CTCTCCCGATCCATCTCTCTGTAAACCATTGGTTCAGCAGTCCGGTGACTGCTCTGGTGTGATGAGCAGGAGTACCATCTTGCTGAAACCACGCACCTCTGTTTCCTGGGCCATCTCCGAGCAATTCCGGTAAGGTTTCCTCCAGAAACATCAGATAGTTCTCTGATGATGATGAAAATTCCCTGCCTTGTGAAACAGGACTCATCTGTCGAACACACATTGAACAGAAAATGAGTATCGCGTCGATGATTCTCGAGGATAAATCGACAATACTCGATGCGTATCTCAAGATCTCCCGGCATCAGCTCCTGTGTAGGGCACAAATGGTAAGGGTGGAAGCCTTCTTCCTTGATGATGCGGAACACCTTGGTACTATTCGTATTAAGGTGTCCAGCAATCCTCCTTACACTTGTCGTGGGGTCGTCCTCGATTTCGTTGAGGACTGCCTCTTCCAAGTCATCTCGAGCACGTCCGATAGGAGCTCCTTCGCCACGGCGAGGAAAAAGACAACCAGTTGCTGCCATCCGCTCATGAAGGAGAGAAAACACCCGATGATCGGGTGCCCGACGATCAGGGTATCTCTCCCTGTACACTGAAAAAAAAAATTTCTAAGAAATAGCAATTCTATGATTGATCGAAATCGTTCATCGATTGAATAGTCGCAAAAGAAAATGCTATTATAAGAAACAAATATCGATTTAATTTTAATGTTTTCGATTGAAAAACAATGAAATCAGTTGTCTAAACTTTTTTTTTGTTGCTATCTACTTTTCAGTACATACAAAGCAATGTCTGTATTATCAGATATCTTCTTCGAATAAAGCATATAATTATCCAATTTATCAGCGTCACGATATCCCGCAAAAGAATATCTGTTCGATTGAAAGCAGAATTCATAGATGCAATAAAATATTCATTTGGCCTATGAGGAACATATTGTTGGATACTCATTGATGCGACTTTCGCGAAGCGCAGTTTCTTGTTTACAACAAACGCAATTCTTCATCATTTGCACTAATTATTTTTCCATTGCAATTGTGAAAAAAAAATTATTTGCGCCAAATCCGAAGCGTTTGAACTAAACCAAAATTGAATTGTATGAAATCGATTTTGTCGCAAAAACAAGTATTTTCTAAATTCGATAGAATAAACAAAATATACTATACTATAACAAAATCGATTTCATACAATCCAATTTTGGTTTAGTTCAAATCGATATTTGTGTCTTACA
>NW_021681350.1:8682-9973 GCF_001412515.2 Diachasma alloeum
TCCGAGTCTAGCCACTCCTGTCTGGATGGTATACTCGTTCTGAAAGTTTTCCTGATCTGATACTTCCTAGGAATTCTATCCGTCTTACCTATGAAGGGTCGATCATTGATTAGGCTAAGTCTTGTATAGCCTTCGCCCGTCATCTTCCATTCTTGTTGACACCTTAGTCTATATGCAGTTGTGGTAGTACAACTCACAACTTTAAAGTCGAGGGGTGGGATACTGAGTGTTATTTCTAGCGCCTCGGTAGGTGTCGATTTCATGGCTCCTATTGCAGCCCTTAGGAAGGTTCCCTGTAGGCTGTTCAACAGGTTCCCTGTTTCCGTCTTACTCACCCTCGGCCACCAGACGACCGCAGCGTACAACAGTCTCAGAAGTAGAACCATTCGGTAGAACCGGAGCATCATTTTAGGATTGAGTCCCCATGTCCTGCCCACAGCTCTTCTGCACACCCACATAGAGGCAAACACTTTATTTCTCTGTGTACAGATATGTTCTTTCCAGCTGAGTTTATTATCCAGGAGGACACCCAGATATTTCACTCTGCTAGTGTAGTTTATCTGCGAGCCATTTAGCTTCAGAGGTTGAATCTTTTCCAGTTTATAATTTCTGGCGAAAACCAAGACTGTTGTCTTGGCTGGATTTACCGATAGGCCAGTTTCCCTGCACCAGTCCTCGATGATATTGAAGGCTGTTGTCATTAGGTCCCTTAGCACCGTCAGAAATCCGCCTCTCATAACAACTGCCACATCATCGGCGAAACCGGTGATGTGGAAGCCGGCCTCACTTAGTTGATTTAGAAGTCCATCTACAACTAGGGTCCATAGCAGGGGCGAGAGAACTCCCCCCTGCGGACAGCCCCTAGTCGGACGTCCCTCCACACATACCCTCCCATGTCCTGCCGACAGTCTTCTGCCTTTCAGCATGTTTTGTGTCCAAGCAATGATAGTCTTGGACACCTGTCGTTCTTCCATGGCTTTCTCTATAGCCGGATTCGAAGTGCTATCAAAAGCCCCCTCAATATCCAGAAAAGCGCCTATGGCAAAACCCTTGACCGCCAGTTGTCCCTCAATCAGTCCCACCAGGTGATGTAAGACGGTATCTGTTGATCTTCCCTCCTTGTATGCATATTGACAGGGGGAGAGAGGTCTGTCAGCCAAGGGCCCGGCTTTGATGTGTCTATCCACCAGCCTCTCCAGGGTCTTCAGGATGAAGGATGTGAGGCTTATAGGACGGAAGTCTTTTGGTTTTATATAACCGGTTTTTCCAGGCTTGGGAATGAATACTATCC
>NW_021681350.1:10178-12446 GCF_001412515.2 Diachasma alloeum
CTCATTCCACACACTAGGGACATGTTTCAGGGCTATACTAGCTCTGAGTATCTTGGTTAGGTGTCGCGTGATATTCTCTATCTCTTCCTGTAATAGGGCTGGGTAGATCCCGTCTGGTCCCGGTGCCTTGAAGGGTTCAAAGGTTTTGATGGCCCACTTGACCCCCCAGGGCTGCACTACTTTATTTGCCAATGCCCAATCATGGGTTTCGTAGACATCCCTCTGATTTTGCATTGTTTCTTTATCCCTTTCCTGGGCCCGTATGAAGCCCGGAAAGTGTTCATTAGGAGTTTCAGAGTCTCTCCCATGGTTTCCGTGTGGCTGCCATCTGGTGCCTGTACGCTCCGTAGATATGGAGTCTTGTTTGTTCAAAGGATTTTTGCCAACCTAGAGATCTGATGAAAGCTGAAAGATGAAAAGATGAAAGCTGTTAATCGGGGTTTAGTCGGGGCTTAGTTGGGGCTTAGTCAGTGTTTAACTGGGGTTTACACCATGTCCGTATCTAGATATATATTTATATACAGGGTGTTTCAAAACGATTTTTAAACCTCGTAGGGGTAGATGGATAACAATGTGAGGCATCCCGGAAAAATATTTTAAAAAATCCCAGTTGACTTGAATTTAAATGATTAAAGATTGAAAGTAGCCAATAGCGTTGACGGGTTTTGGTGCTCGAGCATGGGTGGGGACGGAGTGAGGATATGTGGCAACAATGTGCGGTATTTGTCACTGAGCTTATGCCGTGAACTTAACCGTCTGCATGCACGTCCATCACCAACCTTTGGGTCGGTTAAGAAGGAATACCATATGCGTACAGTGCCATCTACATTTTCCATGAATGTAGATGGAACTGTAATTGATGATGAATTTGTAAGAAAAAATTATTGAAAAATATGCATTTTTGGGGTATTTTTTGGCCTCAACCCTTATCGGGAGGTTGCGAGGTTATAATTTTAGGGGATTATTCTACGAGGGTCATGGGAAACGATAAGAAATGAGAACGGCTTCTGGAGTATTGTCAGGTTCAGGACTTTTTTGACGGGACAACATTCGCCGATCATGATAATGTCCTTTGTGGTGGTCCAGAAACAGCCGTCACCTCTAGCATGATAATCATTGATGAACATAATTGTTCCTGCAGTAATCATACTTCAGGATTTTCTACAGGATAGTTTCCAGGATTTCCTCCAGTACATTTTCCAGGATTCTCTCCAGGATAATTTCCAGGATCTTCCCCAGGACATTTGCCAGGATTATCCCCAGGATAACTTCCAGGATTTTCTCCAGGACATTTTCCAGAATTTTCTCCAGGACAGTTCCCAGGATTATCTCCAGGATAATTTCCAGGATTTTTTCCAGAATAATTTCCAGGATTCTCTCTAGGATAATTTCCAGAATTTTCTCTCGGACATTTTCCAAGGAAATCCTGGAGAATGTACTGGAAAAAATCCTGCAAAATGTCCTGGAGGAAATCATGGAAATTATCCTGGAAAATTTCCTGAAGAATATCCTGGAAAATGTCCCGGAGAAAATCCTGGAAATTATCCTGGAAAATGTCCTGGAGGAAATCATGAAAATTATCCTGCAGAACATCTTGGAGAAAATCCTAGAAATTATCCTGGAGATAATCCTGGGAAATATCCTGGAGAAAATCCTGGAAAATGTCCTGGAGAAAATCCTGGAAATTATCCTGGAGATAATCCTGGGAAATGTCGTGGAGAAAATCCTGGAAAATGTCCTGAAAATTATCCTGGAGATAATCCTGGGAAATGTCCTGGAGAAGGTCCTGGAAATTATCCTGGAGAGAATCCTGGAAAATGTACTGGAGGAAATCCTGGAAACTATCCTGCAGNCCCGGAGAAAATCCTGGAAATTATCCTGGAAAATGTCCTGGAGGAAATCATGAAAATTATCCTGCAGAACATCTTGGAGAAAATCCTGGAAATTATCCTGGAGATAATCCTGGGAAATATCCTGGAGAAAATCCTGGAAAATGTCCTGGAGAAAATCCTGGAAATTATCCTGGAGATAATCCTGGGAAATGTCGTGGAGAAAATCCTGGAAAATGTCCTGAAAATTATCCTGGAGATAATCCTGGGAAATGTCCTGGAGAAGGTCCTGGAAATTATCCTGGAGAGAATCCTGGAAAATGTACTGGAGGAAATCCTGGAAACTTTCCTGCAGGAAATCCTGAAGTATGGTTACTGCAAGAGCAACTATCATCAATGATAATGCTAGAGGTGACGGCTGATTCTGGACCACCACAAA
>NW_021681351.1:0-226 GCF_001412515.2 Diachasma alloeum
CCCAGCGAATGCTTCGAGAGAATCTCTATCGACACTGTGGGCCCCCTCCCAGCTACACGTATGGGTCACTACCATATCCTGACGATACAAGATAACTTCTCCAAGCACTGCACCGCTGTACCCCTTAAGGATATCAAGGCTCACACTATCGCTCATACACTAGCAACCAAGTATGTAGCCCTGTACGGATGCCCCAAGATAATCCTCTCAGATAAAGGGACCAGCT